>NC_036648.1:0-26216 GCF_002806865.2 Cucurbita pepo subsp. pepo | reverse complement strand
TGGGCCTTTTTCCTGTGATTGCCTTCCGTTGGCAACGACCACTACCCCCATTTCTTGTCAATGAAAGCAACTGGGAGAAGCCGGAAACATTGAATTGTAACTAAGACGGAAGTAAAAGAATCTGGGAAAGCAAGTGGTTGGTTGTTTCTTGTAGTTCTTTGAAGTTGGAGAATGGCGAGTCTAGCACCGGGAGTTCTGGTGAAGCTTCTTGATGGAATGCATTCGGGGATGAAACCCACGAGCGATCACCGGAGCTCGTTGTTGCAGGTGACGGACATTGTGCCGGCGGATCTAGACGAGAAAAACCTGTGGCCGAAGCATGGCTTCTATATCAAGGTGTCGGATTCTTCGCACTCAATCTACGTGAGTCTGCCTTCGGATCAAGACGATTTCGTTCTGAGCAACAAAATGCAGCTAGGTCAATTCATTTACGTGGATAAATTGGAACCCGGGTCGCCCGTCCCAGTGGTGAAGGGCGCGAAACCACTCCCCGGGCGACATCCTCTGGTGGGAACGCCAGAACCGCTAATGGGTTTAAGGGAGAAAGGGGAGAAATGTGATGAAAAGTCAAAGGCGGCAAAGACAAATGTGTCAGGTCCGAGGCGGGGTTCTTGGGGAACCGGAAAAGGGCTGAGCTTGGGAGATGGGTATTCTTCTTCACCCATGATTCTGAAACCCATTCCGCTGGACTTTGAGCAGTGTACGCCCGTGAAGGAGCGTGCAGCTCCCAGCTCCCTGATGATGTCTCCCATGGTGAGGGGCAAGAACGGAATCCGGTCTTCCTTTGGCGGTGGGCTGTTGGCTAAACTCGAAAGCCCTGTTCCTGCTTCTTCACTGCTTAGGAAAAGCTGTGCTGTTCCCTGTGGATCGATGTCCAAATTCCCTAGAAGCAAGAGCGTGTGCGAGCGAGAACCAAGGATTTCACCACCAACTCCCTTCAACTCAGCTGTAGGTACAATACATTGTTGAACTCTGAAGTTGTCTTTTTGGCCTTGAAACATGTTTTTATGTTTTTGTCATTTTATTGTTTGGACCTCGTTGTTACAGCGAGGAAGAGCGCGACTCCACCCCCAAGGTTGCGAAATCAAAGGACCCCAGCTGCTTCTGCTTCCTCCCCAATGATGAAGAGTTCTGAGTCTGATGATAGCGCCACCACTCTTCCCATGAACTTACCTGGAAAACTCAGTATATTAGGGAAGGAAGCTGTGCAGCAGAGAGATACAGCGCAGAAGAATGCCCTCCAAGCCTTAAGAGGTGCTACTGCTACGGAAGCTTTAGTTAGATCCCTCAGGTACAGCTATACAGCTTAGTGTTAGATGTGTGTGTCAGTTTCGTTTTTCATCACTCACTCTTGCTCTAAGATGGATATTTTGTTGTATGTAATCGTAGGATGCTTTCTAGGTTGAGTAAATCGGCTAGAGCCGACGCTCCTGCCAACTGTTTCGACAAATTTCTTGAATTCCACCAGCAAATGATGCAGGCAGTGAGTGATATGGTGTCCATTCAAGCCGCTACTGAACTGGCTCAGAACCAGACTTCCAAAAAGCAGCAACAACAGCAGGAACAAGAATCTCCCTCCATACTAAGCGAGATCACACCCAACTCCAATAATCCAGAATCAAGTTTATCCCAAAGAAGGAGTGGGTTGTACAAATCGGTGGCAGCTTGCCCGGAGAGGAGCGAGCAGAAGAAGAGCAACTTTGGGAAGCAGAAAGCAGCAGCATTTGTTGGGAAATTAGGCTTGGGAAGTAGTCGTAGTAGTAGTAGTAGTAGTGGGGAGAATGATGAAAATGAGAAGCCGCCAATGGCAATGGCAATGGCAATGGCAATGACATCATGGTGTAGGTTGGGCGACACAATCAAACTGGCGAAGCAGATTGAAAGGGAAGCTGGAAAGTGGTTTATGGAGTTCATAGAGAAAGCATTGGAAGCGGGTATGAAGAAGAGCAAGGGAGCGGGAGACGAGGATGTCAGCAAAGTTCCTCAGTCTCTATTACTCAAGCTCATCAACTGGATGGAGGTACAGTGTTGTAACAATAACAAGACGACGGGGGCGGCAGTAGTTCTCCATCCCAGAGCCTCACAAATTGCTCGCAAATTAAGAATCAAGATCAAGAACCCTTGACTATTATTATTATTCTCAATTTCTCTTTGCTTTGCTTTGCTTGCAGCAACATGAATTCAATTCTTCACTCATTCTCCCCAATAATACTTGTCATTATCTAAATAGATTAAACAGATTTTCGGAATAAGCGAAAAGACTGTGATATAGATACCCTAATACCTCCTCTTCCCCCACTCAAAATACCCTAATACCTCCATCTCTGCATAATCAATAGTTTAGCCCTTACTAAAACAATTCATAAAAATTCTTTTATTTTGTATATATGGGTAATATTTGTTTAATAAAAGAATATTAATTAATAATATAAAAAATAGGATATGAATGATAATAATATAAAAACACTACTGAGAAACGCAGGTTCTTGAAGAGTCGAAGACCAACACTCGTTTATCCAGAGCCTCGATCTAGTTAATTTAGCTGTTTCCGTACCTAAAAAAGGGGGAAAACCCCCCAAGGGCTCTCAAATACGGTGGAAACTGAAACTAGAGCGCGAAGAAGAAGATAGGTTGGTTGCGTTTGGATGAGACGCCTGTTCTTCCCCAAGCCTTCCATGGCCTCCTCCATCCTTGCCCCATCCCACTTTTATTCCCTTTCTATCCCTTCCGCACGTCTATGTCCTCCGTTGCACCTAATTTCTTTCCTTTCTTCTGCTGGTCGCCGCTTTACGACTGCCTCTTCCGCATCACCTACGCCGTTATTTGCTCTTGACGATTCTTCACCTGATTTCTGTCAGTTCTTGAGTATCTATGCCTGTTTTCTTACATTCTTTTATTTGTTTATTCGACTACTTATCCTTCGATTCTGTACATTTTGTTGCCATTTACATTCGGATGATACTTTTGCGGTCTCTTTTCTTATAGCTATGCCTGAGAAAAAGGAAATCCTGCACACCGATTCCAAGATGCTTCTAAAGGGTCTGTCTTACACTGAACTTGAGGCAAGTCCCTGCTAAACTCTCTCTCTTTCTCGTTTGCGCTCATTCGTCTCTCCTTCTTGCGCGCTTATTGAAGAAGACCCTTTGCTCGGATACGCGCATCCTAATTTTTGTTTTTACCCGAACATATACGCTGATAGAAATGGGTTAAAGCTCGAGGATACAGACCTGGTCAAGCTTTAATGCTGTGGAAACGTCTTTATGGGGATAACGTTTGGGCTCATTCCGGCGATGAATTAGAAGGTCTTCTTGCTTTCTCAATTTATTTCGAATACCAGCCTTTCTTTACATTTTAAGGCTTTCATTGATAGCAGAATTTTTCCATCATCTGCTTTTTTCTTGTTGTAACTTGCAACTTATCTACTCAATCCAATTAATTTCTCCGTGCTGTCAAATCTTAGGTTTGAACAAAGATTTTAAGAAAATGTTGATTGAAAAAGCTGAATTCAGGGCGCTATCTTTGAGGGAAATTCTCCCTTCATCTGATGGAACGAGGAAGGTGTGTATAGTTACATTCTAGCAAGTGCTATATTATAATTATTCAATTTTCTTTACTTCTGGTTTCTTTGTGGGTTCTGGCTCCAGTGTACAAAATATCATTATACTTGGCTTTAGTTCTCTGCATTTGTGCTCCCAAGATTCGTCTGATTAATTGCAAAGCTCACAGGATATTACAGATTTTGTTCAATCTGGAAGATGGATTGATAATAGAAACTGTCGTTATACCTTGCGATAGAGGCAGGACTACTGTTTGCGTTTCAAGTCAAGTGGGCTGTGCTATGAACTGTCAATTCTGCTACACTGGCAGGCAAGCTTCAATTCTTCAATTTGATTAGATGCTATGCTTTCCGCATGATCTTAGTTGTAGTAAACAAGAATTTTCAGATTGTTAGTTTTCAATTCATTTTTCAGGATGGGCCTGAAGAGACATCTGACTGCTGCTGAGATAGTAGAACAGGCAGTTTTTGCGAGGCGTTTGCTTACTTGTGAAGTAGGGTTAATTACTAATGTTGTGTTTATGGTATGTTTAAGATCTGAAACTATCTAACATACAAGATGGAAAATGAAATATATGGAAAAATTATCTTTTTTTGGAATTTTGCTAATTCTTTCAACGTGGCTGATCTACCCTATGTCCAGTTTGTGGTTTATTTACCAACCAAGATTTCGCTATGGGTGCAAATTAGTAGATTTTTAAATCCGAAAGGAGAGAATATGGTTGGTAGTAACACCTTATCAGAGGGGTGGTCCTAGTTGGTTTGGCACTCTTACAGGAATAATTCTACCTTCTTTCAATCTGTGCCTGCAACGTTTTTTCATTTAATCATTGTAGACTATTCCAAGCCACAAGTCCTTTATGCATTTAGCTGGAACAAAATTTGCAGGCATTTCTAGCATTCTTAGTTTTCTTTCCTGATAAGATTTTTATCGTTTCTTTGTTTTATGTCATATTGAAGATTTATGCTTGGTTTTTTGGGTCTTACTGAATACCTCTTCTTTATCATTATTTTCATTATTAAAACCTGACATTTATAATGGTTGTCTCAGTGAGAACCATCATCTTTTTCCATGTTTTGATCAGAAAAACTGAAATTGAATGTTATTAGGGAATGGGAGAGCCGCTTCACAACATTGACAATGTCATTAAAGCAGCAAATATAATGGTTGATGAACAAGGCCTTCATTTCAGTCCTCGCAAGGTCACTGTTTCAACCAGTGGACTTGTTCCCCAGCTCAAACGTTTCCTTCATGATTGTAACTGCGCTTTAGCCGTTAGTTTGAATGCAACTACTGATGAGGTACATGCTTAACGGTTGACATTACTCTAATGTGCGAAATAAAAAATATATGAAGAATTCCCTTCTCTCACGTGGCAAAATAAACGTTGCAGGTTAGAAATTGGATCATGCCAATTAACCGGAAGTATAAGTTAGGCTTGCTTCTTCAGACTTTACGTGAGGAACTTCGCTGCAAACACAATTACAAGGTTCTTTTTGAATATGTGATGCTTGCTGGGGTTAATGACAGGTTATTACAGCTTCTATGTTTTGGACTTATTTATTGTTTAAACCGGAGCTGTAGATGATGAGTTCATTTTATCAAGTTTATCTTTACAATCATTCTAATCTTTTGTTTTTTGTATTAATCGGTTGTATTGTAACATGCAGCATTGAAGATGCGAAGAGGATTGTTGATCTTGTCCAGGGTATTCCATGCAAGATTAACCTTATTTCATTTAATCCACATTGTGGATCTCAATTTAGACCTACCTGCAAGGAGAAGATGATCGAGTTTCGGAATGTTTTGGCTGCAGCCGGGTTGACTGTTCTCTTGCGACTAAGCAGAGGTGATGACCAGATGGCTGCCTGTGGTCAGTTAGGCAAACCCGGTACAATTCAAGCTCCTTTACTCCGTGTACCGGATCAATTCCAAATGGCAATGAAATTGGCTCCCTAGACCCTACTTTGTTCATTCGATAAGGTGTAGAAACATTCACCCCCAGATTGAGAAAGTCATCCCTCACATCTTATCCCAAATTTTATGTCATTCTTCAGTTTCGCTTTTCAACTTGTACCTTATTTTTGGGATAAATTTTGAATTTGGTGGTTATTTATAACCAGTGATATGGGCGTGGTGAGTTTGACACTAATTTGCAATGTACTTGAACTTAACGACGATGTAGAAGTTGAAAACGTAGGTACTTTTCCAGTGTCTGATACATTGGGCAGAAAAACAATACTTGCTTTATAAACAAATTTGAAAGGAGAAACGACGAGGGTGAAACAATCCCGGTTTTGAGATTACACAAATAGAAAATATCACTAGATGATCCAAAACCAAGACAGAACAGAACCGGCCGCCAAACCGGTGACCAAGAACAGAACCATGACAACTCCTGCGGTTTCTGCGTGTTGCAACTGGACAATCTTTGGAGCCAACATCATGAGAACACTTGTCAAATAGCCATTAGTAAGACCCATCAGGCAAGTCAGCACCGTCACTGGAATCTCAGTTCTGAAGACTAGAGGACCGTGAAGACACGCAAAGAAGAGTGGAAAGAACAAGAGTCTCACGGCACATCCACCAATAACAATCTTGGGATTTTGAATAACATAAACTGAAGTGAGGGACTTGCCCACAAGATCGAACACGTTGTAGCCAGTAATAAGGAGAATCGGGTACCAGTCTTTGAGAATGGAAGAATGAACATCCTCAGTAATGTATCCTGGAAATATTGACAAAGTTACTATGTAGATAAGGAGAATCCCAAAGCCGTACCACTTGATCCTCTCTACTATCTGCCACAGCGTTGATCTCCATACCATCCCAGTCAGAGGCCCTTTTTCCTCTTCCTCCATGTTTGTAGCTTCTGCCTTCAAGTCCTTGTAATACTTCACCACAGGTAGCTTTTCAACCACATTGTACAATATTGTACATATAACCATCACTACAATGGAAACGGCGAAGTAAAGCTTTGCACTTTCTCTCAGCCCACTCGCATCTTGTGGGTATATTGATTTGGTTAGAATCCTCAAGAAAGAAACAAGGACCCCTGCACTCAAGTCAGCCAGCGGTTTAGTACAACCTCCATTAGTTGAGCTAACAGAAAAACAATTGCCTTATAAGATTCTTTGTTTACTAGCCCATCTTGACAGACAAAACAATTGATTTCATGTCATGGATCACAAGAAAGGGTAAGCAAGATATATAATTAGGCAACTTTGATAACAGATAGAGATTCTTGTTACCATAAAAAGAACTAAAACTTCCGGCCACATACGAAATCAAGACCCAGGAGAAGGCATCCAATGGAAGATGATGATTCAAGTAGACTTCTTTGTCTACTAACCTCTCTAAACCTAAACTCTTGAGCAGTTCATCTCATATTCATAGGTCATAACAAAAAGGCAAACGAGATATGTGAATCAAATAGTACACAAGAAAAATGCACCACAATCTTTCCAAGTTACAAATTTGTTACAAGTGGTCCAAACAATTAGCCTTATGTTTGCTACAAAGATCAGATACAAAATAATAACTAAAGAATGAAGGTAGAAAGTCTAAAACCACATTTATTTATTTATTTTTAAGAAAAAAGCCTCATGAATCGGAAAGTCATGTAGGTTCAACATCCAAAATCTGAATAATAAGAGCAAGCAATTTTAATCTCGACAAACAGCAATTGACATCTTACAATTACCAAAAGAAATCAATACCGGAACCGGCGGTGCCAGCCACAACAGCCTGCATGTACCTCTCCGGCAGCTCACCAGCAGAGCCAATCACCCCACCCTGCACGACGGCATCAGCAGCTCCACACAAGACCACCGATCCGATGGTCACATAGAACCCCTCGTACAACCCGACCCGGCCCTGAATGTAAACCACGTCCATAACTGGAACCACAAGCAGGGTCAGCACAAAAAGGACCAAACCCAGGTTGATCCTTAAATGTGCGTTAGACTTGTGGGAATACAAGATAATGAAGACGAGGCAAATGAAGGAAACCCCCATGTAAACAACAGCAAAGATGCGATCGACGCTTGCATCTGGGTAGAGATAGGAGAAGTAGTCAATAGCCGTGACAAAAGCGTTCCACGGAAGGAGGTAACCAAAGCCCAAGGTAAAGTAGATTATATAGGCCAAATGGAATGAATCTTTGGGAACCTTATTGGGTGTCGCAGCGACGGATGTAGTCTCCAGAAGAGAGGTCGATTCCGAATCTCCATCGGCGAGACCCATCGGAGATTCAAACAGTCCGGATCTAGGTAGGGTGAGTTAACGTGGGCGACACTGCAGAATAACTATGAATTGCGAAGTACAGCAATCTGGATAATTTGGGTCAACCTAACAAGATTAGGAATCTAGAACTAAAAAGAGGAGTGATCGGCGCGCTTTAGCTTTTGCCTTTGGCTTTGCATTTGCATTTGGGGAGTGGGGACTCGGCTCGGAGTCCTCAGCCGTGCAGGTATCAAACACCCACCACCCAATTATATTTACGATTCTTATCCTGCCGTGACTCGTCACATTCCATTACCTCCTGATCTCAGCCGTTCGTGTCCAATGGATGAACAGCTGAGATCCTTAGTTGAAATTAGTTTATTCCAACAAAAACTGCCGAGGGATTACTTGCGTTCTCTTGGTTTAGGTAAATATTATTCAATTGCTCTGGCGTCCCCCAAAACCGAAGGCATAATTGTATATTTCCGTTTCATCCGGAAGGCAGCCTTTAGGTTGCCTTAGCAAGTAATCTCCATTTTTATTAGAGAAGGCAATGAGCATAGGCAGCACCCTAACAATTCCATTGGCTACAGTTTATGAATCAATTTCTTAGAGATAAACTTCTTAGTTCAAAATCTCTGTTGTGCGAAAGAGAAAGAAAAGGAACGACTCAAGAAAGTATGATTATTATACTTATGGAATCTTGATTCTAAATTAGACATAGAAGCAGAAACAAGATTTGTGAAATAATGATTCATTTAGATTAAAACTGGCATACATTTTATTTTATTGGTGCCGATGTGAAGAAAAAGAAGGGGAAAAAGCAAGCATGGGGATCCATCCATCCATCCATCCTAAAGCCAAGCAGGGTTTTCCAAAGGAGTGACAACAGCCTTCACTTGCAGGTAATTGCTGAGGCTGTAAATGCCCTTTTCTCGCCCATGTCCGCTCATCTTGTACCCTCCAAAAGGAATTGCAGCATCAAATATATCAAAGCAATTGATCCACACAGAGCCGACTCTCAAAGCACGCGTCAGCCTGTTGGCTGTGTTGATGTTTTGAGTAAACACCCCTGCGGCCAGCCCATAGCGACTAGCATTTGCCCTCCTTATCACCTCCTCGATCTCTCTGCACTCACCAAAAAACTGAGTCAACCCTTATTCATCATATTCATTTGGAAGGACTCAAAATTAGAAACTAGTTTTCACTTACTTGTATTTCAAGATTGTCTGTACAGGACCAAAAATCTCCTCCCGTGCAATTGTCATGTCATCCTAAATACACAGAATGATGATGTTAGAAGGAGAATGCTTAAAATATTATAACAAGCTAACAAAAAGATACGGACCTTGACGTTTGAGAAAACTGTTGGCTGGACATAGTAGCCCTTGGAACCGAACCTCTCTCCTCCAGCTTCAAGAGTGGCTCCTCCTTCAATTCCAGATTTTATATATCTCAAAATCTTTTTGAATTGTTCCCCATCCACCTGTGCATCATTTCAGTCACAAACATGTTGGTTGAGTTGGGTCTAAAAGAAAGAAAGAAATACTGGTAACACAACTTGCTCCCTCACCTGAGGACCTTGCTCAATTCCACCTAGGAACGGATCACCAACAACGCGGTTCACAGCCCGTTTCCTTGCTTTTTCAATAAATTCATCATATACTTTTTCATGAACAAAAGTACGAGAACCAGCACAGCAACATTGTCCCTGTAAGAGAACATAATAGTTTTAGTGGAAGATGAATCTGGTTGTGACCATACCATCAATGTTGTTTGACGAACCTGGTTGAAGAAGAGAGCGAAGTGCGCCATCTCCACAGCTTTGTCAACATCAGCATCCTCACATACAATGAAAGGGGATTTTCCTCCAAGCTCCAATGTGACTGGCTTCAGATTGCTTTTTGCAGCTAGTTCAAGTACTACTTTCCCTGTTTCGGTTGATCCAGTAAAAGCAAGCTGGGAGAGCAAGAGATGTTTTATTTTATTTTTTATTTTTTTATTTTTAGAATAGACCTTCTCAATACAACCAACTATGAGTCTTGTAATAATAACTACCTTATCAACTTCCATATGACTGGCAAGAGCAGCACCAGCGGTGGGTCCATAACCGGAAACAATATTCAGAACGCCCTCAGGTAGTCCAGCCTGCCATTCAAAGATGCAATAGCTAAGCTTGATGTAAAGTAAAGAAAGAAGAGTTTTGATAATTGGGCATCTACCTCATGCAACAGCTTGGCCACATAGAGAGCAGACAAAGGTGTCTGCTCGGCTGTCTTCAGAACAATAGTATTCCCACATGCTAATGCTGGGCCAACCTTCCAAGCAAACATGAGCAGAGGAAAGTTCCATGGAATGATTTGACCTGCAACACCAATAGGTTCGTGCAAGGTCTGCACATTATACGAGCCATCAGCTGGAACAGTGAGTCCGTGAATCTTATCGGCCCATCCTGAGGTAAGTGTAGCGGATGCAGGTCTCATTAACACATTGATTGACAAGTCATGTTGTCCAAAAACTAAGCCCGAAACCTCGACAACACATACCGGCGTAGTATCGAAAGATGCGTACAAACATTGGGACTTCCAGTTTTGCTGACTGTTCGTATGTTTTGCCATTGTCCCAAGTTTCGAGTGCTGCAATTTCCTCAGCATTCTTTTCAACCAAATCAGCAAACCGCAAAATTATCTTTGATCTTTCCTGCAGACGAGTTTTGGATTAGCCTACAGTTTAGTAGTGGGGAAGGAGCAGATATATGATGAGCTCACATAAGCAGTCATCCTAGGCCAAGGCCCTTCATCAAATGCCTTGCGTGCAGCAGAAACTGCAAGATCAACATCTTTGGCGTCACCTTCAGCAACATTCGCAATGACTTCCCCAGTCCTTGGATCGAATGTAGGAAAAGTTTTTCCTGAATTCACAAAAACATAGTACATTTGGATTGACTTTCTAATTACTTAAAAAGTGTTTCTAAGAAGCACTTCAAATGTGGGCTCAAATCAAATCCATGATGGACATGAGAGTGGACAAATTTCAATGATTTGAGAAACTGTACCTGAGATTGAATCCAGAAACTGTCCGTTGATTAATAGCTGGGTGTAATTCACTTTCACGGATGGAGTAATCGGGGTTTCAACAGCAGCCGAAGTGCTATATTTGCCAGTTGTTGTGCCTCCCAAAGGCCTCCTCCCTGATCAAACAGAGTTCCAATCAGTTAACAGTTAAGGATCTATAAAAAGCAGGATTAGAAGAATGATGCAAAATAACAGAGGGGCATAAAAACAACATTCAAAACTCCAACTTTTCTCTTATCATAACATGCCCACTCATCACATCCGCACACAAAGGAAGGAGATACAGCTCTACCGGATCCATTGATTCGCTTCACGGACTTGTCAAAGATGAAAATTTTCATACGCTTTATTTATTTCTTTTTTTCCTGTAATCGATCGATCTCTCTGTTTGCGGATTAGAAAAACTGGAAAGATTTACCAAAAAAAGCTTAAAATTAAACATGATGACCGATTGTTTCAGTGTTTGTGTTACCTTTGGAAAGGAGAGCAGGCGAAGAAGCAAGGGAACGAGATAAGAGCGAGGATAGCCTCCGACCCGCCATGGCCTGACCGTGAAGAATCACCAAAAAAATCTTTCCTTTTGAAATAGTTACTCAATGAGAAAGCTCGGGGAGTGGGTGTTGAATGATTGCTTTTGCACTGTTTTTTTTTTTTTTTTTTTTTTTTTTTTTTTTTTTTTTTTNTAGTGTTTAGATATGATAAGCTTTAGTATTGACTCCCGACTTTACGTATTAGATCGACAATTCAAAATGAATGGTTGTGTATATTAAATAAAATATAACTGGCAGCGCTTTCGCATTTTCCCAAAAAAGGAAGGAAAAAAGGAAAGAAAGGAAAAATCTTGAAGTCTCCCATTTGATCGGTCGAAGAAACGTGAGGCATTCAGTCTGTGTGATCATGCGGTTGGAGGAGAATGGAAATGACAGCACACCACTGATGGAATGCCCACCAACCCAATGGAATCCAGATTTAGGAAGATACGCTCAAATATTAAATTTTGGGAATTCAATTACAAAGAGGTGAGAATGGAGGAAGCTATAGAAGAAGGGGTAAGAAGCTTAATCTGAAAACGGATCTTAAATCTTTCAAAACGTCACGCTGCAGTTGGAAACGTGTAACGGTCAAATCCGGCGCCGCGCATACGTTGTGCAGTCAACTTTCATGGCCATCGCCGTTGAAGTTGACGTATTTGGTTTCGATGCTTTTCACCCTCTACGTTACATTTACGCTCGATTCGGAGCTTTCTATGTTCATTGCCACTCCTCTCAGCCTCCTTCATCCTCATTCTCAAATTCACCTTCCTTTTACTCACATATTTAATTTCTTTGATTCATGTTTAATCTCTCTTAATTATACTCTTCTCTCCTTATTAACCCCCAACCACTGTAAAAAAAAAAAAAAAAAGGATTTTTTCTACTACAATTCTATCAAAATTTCATACCACCGGGACAGTTACAAATTAGAAAATGAACCCAATGTGGCCTGGTGGGTTTGCATTCACTTCTGCTCTCTCTGCTTTCGAACCCGTAGTGTCTTTGCTTTGCTTTGCTTCAAATTATTCTTCTGGAGTGTTTTACGTGCGGATAGGAAGATGCAGTTTATTAGTTATTTAAATGCACCAGCGTAGATCAGTATTCTCCGCTTGTTTCTGTCACTTGGTTATCTGTTTATAATATTACTTGCGTTCATAAAATTTATGTTTTTCTATTTTTTCGTTTGATTTGGTTGCTAATAATTGTATCATAGGTTCAGCCAAAATTGTCCATATGTTTAGCCTGAAATAATAATCCCTTTACAAATGTTATTGGTCCGTATTTCTAAAGGGTATGAAAACTCCCTAATACAAGCTTTTAAGAACAACCCTGAGAGGGAGATATGCTTAGCCTGAAATAATACGTCCCTTTAGAAATGTTATTCGTCCCTCTAGAAATGTTATTGTGAGATTCCACGTTGGTGAGAGAGGGGAACTAAACATTCTTAAAGGTATGGAAACCTCTCCCTAATACCACCATTTTAAAAACTTTGATAACAACCCTGAAAAGGGAAAGTCCAAAGAAGATAATATCTACGGGCGGTGGACACAAATGGTATCAGAGCTAGACATCGGATGGTGTACCAGCGAGGATGCTGGCCCCAAGGGAAGTGGATTGTGATATCTGGTTGGAGAGGGGAACAAAACATTCTTACAAGGGTGTGGAAACATTTCTCAGGAGCGTTTTAAAAACCTTGAGGAAAAATTCGAAGGAAAAAGCCCAAAAAGATAATATCTGCTGGTGGTGGGCCTAAGCCGTTAAGTTATTGGCCCCTGGATTGAATAGATGGGTGTATTCCAAAATTTGTAATTTGCTAATGGTTTTGTCCGTAGCTGAGGACAGGTCCACAGTTTAATTTGCATTTTCTTTTTGTCAGTTCACCTAAGTAGTTTGGATTGTCCTCTCTCTTGGGCAGTGGCGGATGTTCTTATTGGCCCTTCTTTGATGTGTATTGAATATTGTCACGGAAATACATAATCTTCAAGCCGTGACTAACATGAAATATGACATGTAGTGTATAAACGAGAAATTGAAGGAAAACATTTATTTCAAAAGAATTTCATTCATTTTGTAAGAAAAACGTATCTTTACTAAAAGGACATAAGTGTCCAGGTAAAAACAAGAAAAGAAACATTAGAGACAAAGTGTACTATTCAGTAAACTAGACAGATGCCCCGGGACACGCTTCCTCTATGACAACCCACATCGATCAACGCGCCCTCTCTTGACTCGACGCCTCATGTACCTGAAAAAAAAAAAGAAGGTATAACAGTAATGAGTATAAAAATTGTACTCAGTAAGCCTCAGTAAGCCACAGTAAGCCACCTATTTGTAGGCTCTTGTCGCACCCTAAACTTAGCAAACGATCACGGACTTTCCTTTGGCTCTAGAACAACTGATTTTGGTCTTATCTCATTAGGGCTCCCCCTTGGAACTTGTCCCTTCGGACTTCTTTGGTTCTTAGACCTTTTATTTATACCCCTAGAGTTCCTGTTATGCTAACCTGTGTTGGACTGGTGCCTTGCGAGTGGCTACCTCGGCATGGGTATGAGATTACCTGGGGTCTCGCCTAGGAAGTGAGCTGCAACCCCCTAGTCCCATGATAATCCCCCGGTATTTGGGAGGGCTACCTCCCCTATTCCATCCAGCTAAATGGTCAATTACGACGTGGGTATCCCGTTTCCCATACTAAACGGCTATCGAGCAGTCGAGTCCTGATCAGGAACCCGCTGGTCCTCCACGAAGCTATATCACCATCCACACACAAGTAGCCTAAGGGTACTCTAAAGGTGTTTCATGTGCCGTGATGGTCTGTTAAACTAATAGGGAAAGGTTAAGTCTATTCCTTGGTGGCTTGTCGCTCTAACCATAAATCTCTAGACTTAATCATAAAAGTGGCCATGAAAATTAAATGAGTGTGTACATAACTATCCTCCAACATCATCAAACAATTTTCATGGAAAATAAACATACAAGCTCAATGGGGTGATAACGTCCATTAACTCCCGGAGCGCAGATTTCACAAATTTTCATCCTCCTTTCAGCATAGAATATCCATATAATAGTAAGCCGAAACTTAAAACATAACAACAATACTCAGATAATTCTCATAATCATTCACATAATGCATCCTACTTTAATAATCAATTACCTACATACTGTCACGGTAAACTACGACCTAAGATAATTAAACTAGCATGCATACATCCCAAGCGACTTCTACAAGTATTACTTCCTAGAATTCCGTGTGGTGACTTACCTGGATGATGCGTGCCCTCTTATGCAGCGTTTCCACACAAATTTGGCGTATCGAAAGGCGGTGATTTTTCCTCAATTAGATCCTATTTCATATAAAATGGGTTTAGGATTGGAATCAAGAGGAAAATAGGAAAACAGAAGTCGAACGGCCAAAAATAAGATTACACGCGCTTCCACGCGCCAGCCACGCTCCGGGGAGTAACCACTCGCAGGTTACACGCGCGAGTGTCACGCGCCAAGAGTTTTCTGCAGTCGCGGGTTCGGTTCGGACGCAGTGGCTCGGGTGGACCGCGGGTCGTCGGTTCAGTTTGGTTCGCCGCGCGGGTCGGGTTGCGTTGCCGGGGACGCGTGTCACAAAGAGGCTGAGCCGCGTTTTCCCAGGCGGCGCTCGACGCGTGTCCGAATGTGATTGGCGCATGTGGCCCTCTAGATGATTGACACGTGGCACGCCGGCGGCTTCTCTCCTAGCAGAAAATCAAGTTTTTCCGAGGTTCTCTATGTTTCGATTCTTAATCCTCAACAAAGTTTTAGATATCTATCAACTTACCCAATATTTTTTTTTTTTTTTTTTTTTGTTTGAGTTATGAGCGTTGGAAGGAGGTCCGGTAACATCTTTACCGTTCTTGTAGGACGTTTTCGTCCGATTTCCTCACCAAATCAGCTGCGAATATTCCCCCTACTCCTAAACAAAAATCTCAGATCTGGAAGGTATAGTTCGAAATCTTACCTTGCAGGTTTTCTTTCTGATCTTGACGAAAGAGGAGGAAACCTCAAACACCAGTTCTTACTTCACTCCGAACTCCAGAGAGCAGGTCTTAGTAGAGATGGATTCCGTCGGCGACTCTCCCATGAAAAACTCCAGCAGTTTTCTCTCTCAATCCTTCTCTCTCACACTATTCTTTTGCAGGAAGGACCTTCAACACCCCTATAATGGGTTGAGGGGTAAAATGTTAATTTTGCCCCTCGGCCGTTTTTTTTTTTTTTTTTTAATTTTTTTTTNATACGTTACAAATATTTATTGAATTGGGCACGCTTTTTATATCTCTCTGTGAATTTCTCAGCTTGCTTAGTTGATGCTGATGTAATTTAATTCAACATTCATTTAGATCTATTGCCAACAATCAAATTTCAGGGTAGTTAGTAAATGGAGAACAAAATAGTTGAGAAGACCCCTTCTTGTGTTTTTTCGTTGAAGTGACATGAGTTCATATGAACATTGTTAAAATTGGTATTTCACTCTTTAGTTCAACATTCATTTAGATCTATTGCCATTCTCAATTTGCATGCGATTATCACATTCTTGCACACTCTCTATTGCAGGCTATGGCTTCAAATTCAAATGTGGAGCCTAGAAGTAAGAAATCCTGTGATATTTTCTTGGCCTGTAATAGATCTGTCTTACGGTGGTTATGGATGTGTTCTTACATCCTTTATTCAAACTTCAAAGAGGGGGAGTTTTGTGGAAGTCAATTTTTTGGGTAACTTTATGGGACATCTAGCTCAAGAGGAGTTGCATACATCTTTGGGATACATCTTTGAGATGGAAGGTCTAACAAGTATCTTAGTTAAAACAAATGTGGGTCTTCATTATAATCTTTCCTGCAAAATAAACAGGACAAATATGCTGTGAACATTATAATTTTTCCCCCTTAGCTGTATATCCACGTGTCACACTTCATATTGGCGATGGTAGTCAGCTATGCTTAGTTTTTTCTCCCTAGCCATGGACTTCTGCTTGGATTCTTCTTGCTTTTAAACGTTTACAGGAGTTGCATTTTTGAAGGCTGTCCCGAAGGGACTTATGATGCTATTATAGTGGATTCTTCTGATCCCATAGGTAAACTATCTGCCTGAGGGTATCTTTTCAAGTTGTAATTTTTTAGTGCATCTTCAGGTCCTGCACAACAGCTTTTTGAGAAGCCATCCATCTTTGAATCGGTAGCCAGAGCTCTTGGACCAGGAGGCGTTGTGTGTGCACTCAGGCAGAGTACATGGCTTCAGATGCACGTTATTGGAGACATAGTGGCAAACTGTCGCCAAGTATTCAAAGGCTCGGTAAATTATGCATGGACTACAGTTCCAACATATATCCTGGGCAAGCATTTCCAGATGATTATTAACTACTCTTTTCTGCTTATAGAGATAAGATGTGATCATCATATCTGGCTGCAACGTTTCCACAACTTTTGGCCAGAAGGTGTTGTTGATTCAATAGCAAAAGGAGGATTGGTTTGGGTCTTCATTTTCAACCAAATGCCTTGTCTACCAACACATTTTACCACCACTAGAATTAGGCGTTTTATTAATTTCTCCGCCAGAACCAGACGACACCCTAGACAAGCTTAAGAGAAATCTATCTCAAGGGCCTCCAGTTTTGATTTGCACCTTTTGTATAAACTTTACCAATATCAAGAATTATTAAGATAATACGTGAAAAAATAACTGTGGCCTAAAAAACGAAGGTCATCGTCACCCAGCACGCCAAATCTTTGTATATATTATTACACAAATACATTACACAGGAATAAAATATGGCTTCGACTTCAGTGTTGTCTGGTTCTAATATTTGTTTATGCATTTCAACAGCACAAACTTTAATATAAAAATAAGGAAAGGGCACGCCATTGCATGAGAATATATATATTATGTTATATGAAGTGGATAAGCTTTGATATATTATAATGGTGGGTTTCCATGTCACAAGCCATACATATATGACACTTGTCATTGATGATCAGGATTCACGAAGACGGAATTTTATTTTAAGGAATCAATGTCCGAACACAATACAAAAACCAACCACCTCACTTTAAAAACAAGAATAAAAAATAAAACCCATATGAGATCCACGTCAAAAAATTAGTTCACCAAATCAACATTAATAATATGTTTGTCTATTGAACTCGCAAGATATAAATGTCTACACAATCAATAGACTACAAAAATTCAGTTAATCAAAAGCGTCTCCCTCTCAACATTGCTTAGCATAACAACAAAATTAAATCAACATTATTGGGGTTTTGTCGAGTTCCCCGATGAGAATTGTCGGTGAGAAATGTGTGTGTGAGAGAGGTTTGATGGAGAGAGGAGGAAGAACAAAGAAGATGAGGGAAAAGCTTAGTCAACTTTGTTCAAAATTCAAACTACGGATATGACTACTAATATTATGAATCCATCTAAAACTGACGCTTTAGTTCTCTCTTACCTTGCATACATATGTGTTCCCTTTTTTTGAACTAAAAAAAGAACAGAAAAAATGTGTTCTCTCTTACCTTACATACATATGTGTTCCCTTTTTTTGAACTAAAAAAAGAATAGAAAAAATGTAATTCTTTAATTAATACACTAATTCCTATTGTAAAAATTGAAGCTTGAAATGAGTAATTATGTTCTCTCCTACTGTCAAAAACATAATTACTCAATCAATCGCATAATAAAGATTATTTATTAGATATGAGTTTAGTTGATCTCACAAGAATTTGGAAGTTACGTCAGCTTCCATCCACTCAATTCGCTCGCTCCAATTCCCATTAGAAGGTTTCCAGAATTCATAGCAGTCGGGCGAACTTCTTAGGGACCTCAAAACTTGATTACCCTCGCTCTAAAACCTCTAAACCATCCTCCCGCTGTGTCTTTTCGTGTTTGCCTTTTCTGCCTTGTCTGAATTCGTGGTGGTTCACCTGCTTTTCTATTTTCAATTAAAACCCACGTTTATTATCTCATCTCTTTTCCAAACATTTTCCCCTCCTTTTTAAATTAATCTCTCTCCATATTGATTGATATTCACGTTCCTTGCTGCATTCGCCTAACTTCTTATCTCAACAATTCGGTATTCTCTCCAACCATGGTCTTGTTCAAATTTTGAGCCCTCTGCTTATGGATCTGGAAACTGGGGTTTATCCCAAGTATGCTAAGGTGAGCTAAAAATCTCTCAACTCTGCATTAATTCCTAATCTCCACAGTTTCTGAATGAGAATCCATCTTAGTTTCTAATTTACCCTCCCTTTAATTGCAGAAGGATTCATGGAAGACAGTTCTGACTCTAGCTTTTCAGAGTCTTGGGGTCGTCTATGGTGATTTAAGCACCTCACCTCTATACGTGTATAGGAACACTTTTGCTGAAGAAGACATTGAACACTCGAAGACCAACGAAGAGATTTACGGCGTTTTGTCGTTCATTTTCTGGACCCTAACCATTGTCCCTTTGCTCAAATATGTATTTATTGTGCTCAAAGCAGACGATAATGGCGAGGGAGGGACTTTTGCTCTCTACTCATTGTTGTGTCGACACGCCCGAGTCGGCTGGTTGCCCAATGTTCAAGCGGCAGACGAGGAGCTGGCTGAGTACAAGAAAGAAACCATAATTTTGCCACCCAAAAAAAGCTTTGCATCTAAGCTGAAATCCACGTTAGAATCGCATAAGGTATTGCAGACACTTTTGCTCATTCTGGCTTTGATCGGGACGTGTATGGTAATTGGCGACGGCATCTTAACGCCTGCTATTTCTGGTATTTATGGCATTCCCTTTCTTGGTTGTGAGTTTAAGAAACAAACAAACAAACGACGTAGGGTATTCGTTTGTAACTAATTGGTCTTGTTTTGGACTGTCGTAGTTTTTTCTGCTGTCTCTGGACTGGAGTTCACGATGTCAAAACAGCATCATAAATGTAAGATTTAAAACCTTGCTCCATTTTTGGATCACCATCACTTTGTTTGCCATTGAACCAGTGGTTGAATGTATTATAGTATTAATGTAATTAATTTTACCATAATCCATCTGCTCAAGCTTTTGGTTTGATTGGTGTTGAACATGATATTAGAGCTTTGAACCCTTGCTAATATTGATTTTCACTTGCTGGCCTTTTATACATTTCTAAGCTCACAAGAGAGGGGGAATGTTAAAATCTTGATATAATTAAATTTGTTAAAACACAACAGCTTTAAAACTTTGAGTTTATTGGCGATTTAACAGAAAGATGGTGACGAATTTCGCTCTGTTGGATTCATCTCTGACAAAGTAAAAGCTTGTAGATTTTACAGTGTATTTGATTTTGAATTCCAATGTATCGTGAAGGTTTCCTTCTTTTGGAAAATTTTGTTAATGCCTGAAGTACCTACTGTCACTAGTAGATACATGTATGTAGTGACCCTTCAACACCTACTGCAGCCGTGCATCTATAAAATGTTATTCGAAGTTCATTAGAACATGCTTGATCCAGGCAAGAGTTCCTTTTCAAACGTTGATATTATCGCAGATGTGGAAGTTCCAGCTGCGTGCATCATACTCATAGGCTTGTTCGCCCTTCAACATTATGGAACGCACAGGGTTGGGTTCTTGTTTGCTCCTATAGTTACAACATGGCTTCTGTGCATTAGTGCAATTGGTTTATACAACATCATTCACTGGAATCCTCATGTTTATCAAGCACTTTCTCCTTATCATATGTTCCTATTCTTGAAGAAAACAAGGAGAGGAGGTTGGATGTCACTAGGAGGGATTCTACTTTGTATAACTGGTAACCAATGGTGATACAATTTTTGAAATTCATCCTTTCAGAGGCAGAATGTTCCGTTAGTTTATGAAATGTTGTTCGACTCTTCCAGGTTCAGAAGCCATGTTTGC
This sequence comes from Cucurbita pepo subsp. pepo, assembly GCF_002806865.2. Taxonomy (NCBI): domain Eukaryota; kingdom Viridiplantae; phylum Streptophyta; class Magnoliopsida; order Cucurbitales; family Cucurbitaceae; genus Cucurbita; species Cucurbita pepo. The sequence goes on along the minus strand of NC_036648.1, from coordinate 5,947 downwards.
TGATCTTGGACACTTTTCACAATCATCCATCCAGGTAACTGGGTATCTCTGGTTTGGTTTCAGATTTTGAAGAATCATAACGTATTGGCGTTTGGTTCTAAAATGAATCCTGATTGAGATCTATATTGGTCTTGTTTGAAAAAAAAGAAATATTCTCGTAATGACTGTATCTGCGCAAGTTCATCTTCAATCTGTATGTAATTGTTCGTGTAAATCTCTGATCTGAAGAAGCTTCCTTTGTCAAATAATTTGTGACAGATTGCATTTAGCTTTATGGTGTATCCATCTTTGGTTTTAGCTTATATGGGGCAGGCTGCGTATCTATCTCAACATCATTCGATACCAAATGATTATCGAATTGGATTCTATATATCTGTTCCAGGTACTTTTAGTTACTTTACATGATATTTATGTAATATGGTTGCTTCCAGCTGATCTGATCTGATCTTAGGTGCTTCTTATTTATTGTCCAGAGAAGTTACGTTGGCCTGTTCTAGTAATTGCCATCCTTGCTGCTGTAGTAGGAAGCCAGGCCATCATCACTGGAACTTTCTCGATTATTAAGCAATGCTCTGCTTTGAATTGCTTCCCCAGAGTCAAAATAGTTCATACATCATCTAAAATTCATGGTCAAATTTATATCCCTGAGATTAATTGGATCCTGATGCTTTTATGCTTAGCCGTTACAATTGGTTTCAGAGATACAAAACGTTTGGGTAATGCATCAGGTATGAAACCACAATTAATGATTGCTGGGTGTTGCCTCTTCTTGGAGATACACTTGGTTCCATGATTTTAAGGCTAAATGAGCGTGCTGGTTTTATATATTTATTTGTTTCGGTGAAACAGGCTTGGCAGTAATCACGGTGATGTTGGTGACGACCTGTTTAATGTCGTTGGTCATTGTGATTTGCTGGCACCAGAGTGTTGTCCTAGCAATTTGCTTTGTGGTCTTCTTTGGGTCAATTGAAGCCATGTATTTTTCAGCTTCTCTCATTAAGTTTCTAGAAGGAGCATGGGTTCCCATTGTGCTTGCCGTGGTCTTCATGGTTATTATGTATGTGTGGCACTATGGAACGCTGAAGAAGTATGAATTTGATTTTCAAAATAAGGTCTCAATGAATTGGTTGCTTAGTGTGGGATCCAGTCTAGGTATTGTCCGAGTCCGCGGGATTGGCATTGTGCACACTGAACTTGTCTCAGGGCTTCCAGCAATGTTTTCACACTTCGTGACCAACCTTCCTGCGTTCCACCAGGTGGTGGTTTTTCTTTGCATCAAGTCTGTTCCAGTCCCACATGTTAAACCTGAAGAGCGGTTCCTAGTTGGTCGAATTGGAGCCCGTGAGTACAGGTTGTACAGGTGCGTTGTGCGATATGGATACAGAGATGTGCACAAGGATGACACCGAGTTTGAAAAAGATCTTGTATGTAGTATAGCTGAGTTTATAAGATCACAGAAGGTGGAATCCAGTGGTTGCAATGCTAATGCAGAGGATGATATTTGGAAGGAAAATGAGAGAATGACAGTAGTTGGAATGTGCTGTACGCATAGAGACGGAATTCAAATGCAAGAGGATGATGATGAAGAGTTGGGGGAGACGTCTGAGCATAGGGAAATAATGTCACCACGACGTCGGAATCGTATCGTCCGGGCACCCAGGAAAAGGGTGAGGTTTATTGTGCCGGAGAGTCCAAAAGTTGAGGCAACAGCAATGGAGGAACTGCAGGAGTTGATGGAAGCAAGGGAAGCAGGAGTTGCTTACATATTGGGTCAGGCGCATACTAAAGCAAAGCAGGGATCCAGCATGCTACGAAAGCTTATAATTAATTATGGGTATGAATTGTTAAGGAGGAATAGCAGGGGACCCAGTTACCCCCTCAATTTACCTCATGCGTCTACTCTTGAGGTAGGAATGTTGTACCATCTCTGAAAACCCACACCCACACCCACACCCACCTAAAATCTCTATTAATTGTACATCTTGTATCATCTTACTCGCTAAATCTTTACACTTGTATATACCTTGTTTGAGTTTTCAATCTCGTCCTTTCCAACTACCATTTAATTCTTATGTTGCCCCACCCAATGATACCTCATAAGAACCCGACCATTCTCAAATAAATGTACATTATCTTGTATATTGTTAATAAATATTTAAGAAGAAAGTGTTTAGAAATATTTTACCCTTGCCTTAGGCTCAAAGTGATTTAAGAGAATTGTTTTAGATAAAGAACAAGTCCTATCGTGTCAGAACCTATTATAATTATTTTTCTAGTATATATTTGAATGGAGATTTAACAACTTTTCCCGTTTAAAATCTCTTTTCCAAAGCTGCACAGGGGAAAAATGGTGGGTAATGTCAACAATGTAAATAGAACTATAGACATGCATGCATGTCATAGCAGCTAAAATTCTTGATTTTGACAATGATAGCGATAAGGCGGCGAGATGGAAGTGCTGGTCTCATCCACATATAACTCTTGGTCAATCTCTTCCTTGGCCACCTTTTCCATGGATATGGACTGTAATTGCCTCTGTTGTAGTGGCAGTGATGACTGTGAGCTGAGCGGCAGCGGCAGCGGCAAAGGCACCACCGAAGGTAGCTTTGAAAGGAGAGCCTCAAGGCTGCTCATGGAGGGAGTTACTCTGATCAATTGATGGTTCAAGTACGAGTGGCCATCGTAAAGCTCATATCCAGGGTTTGCTCCTCCTCTTCCAGAGAACTGCCATATATCTGACTCGCCAGACCCATCGACCAGCTTGATAGGACATACCGACGACGACGACGGATGTGGCAAAAGCACACCCGGAATCCTTTCTATATAGTGGAATTTCTTTCTTAAAAATACCACACAGCTCAAATCTTCAACCACCTTTAATATGTAGTGAACAGGAAAGTAAGTACATATATGTTACTAACAAATTAGAATCAGACTGGCAATCATTAATTTTTATCCCTCAAATTGTGTAAATATATAATTTATAAGTAGAGAGAGAACCTTGTGAATAGCTCCTAATTGAACAACTCCTTCCCGAACCGCTATAAGAGCTATGGTCTGCAACACAATGGGTTTAATTAGCAAGACCAACTAAGGGTGTCAGAAATATTAGATCTAACTAACCTCCTGGTTTGGTCAACTATACCTTTATGCCCGACTGAAACTGCGCCTCCCAAGTTCTAGGTTGCTGTAAAATCATGCATGATTCTTTTAATTACTTGAAGAGGCACAAAATGGGAAATTAATAAACAACACAACAACAGAGATGGTTAATTAAAATAATTAGTACTATGTCAGCTGAGTGGTTATTGTGCCACGACGACGACGACGACAACAAGCTTATTTCTTGATCATTTGGTTCACTGTAAATCCACTTATGACTATGATCGGCCGCGACTTTTCCGATTAAACTGTGAATGGTAAAAGAATTAGAAGAAATTGATTGAATTGGTTTGAATTTGTTACAACAACTTACCCTTCTCCGTAACTATAGATCTCATGCGACATCTTAAAGAAGAGATCTGGTTGAAGTCCCTGACAATTGGCAATATAGCTGGCTGACGATGAAGTGGCGGCGAAGTTGCAGAAACCATCTTCCCAGACTAGTATCCTGCCATTTCTCAACGTTTAGACATATAATTAAAAATTAAGTGCGCACATAAACTGCAGTGTGTACCAGTTTCTTCTGTTCCCTCTTGATCTGTCATAACCGCCTTGAGCATCCCATCTGCTATGAACACCAATGCAAGTAATGCATTTTATTATAGTAATTAGGATACTAAAAGTGGAAGCCATTGGTTTTGGGCTTACTTGGGTGGAGGGTAATTTCTTGGCAGTATCCTCCAAAACACCGCATAAACCCACTGAGAGTTTTCATGGACGCACAGACTTCTCAACGTATGTTGAAGAAGATGACTCACAGCTAATGGGCTTACAACATGTTCTTCCATCACACTTGCAAACCTTAATTACTCTCTTTCTCTCTCTCATAGACAGCAAAAATCAAACAACCCAACCTCCTTTATATAACCAAATCTCTCTCTCTCTCTCTCTCTCTCTCTCTCTCATAGAAACTCACACACACACACACACACAAAACAAATGAATTATTAGATTATACTGTATAGTACTCTTTGTTGATTTCCAACATTCGTATCCCCCTCTATCTATAATCCTAAGTCCAGCTAACAGTTAAATATTACTCTTTAACTAACTGATAGCAGAAACACAGTTTTCTGGACTTTGTAAGTGTTTAAAAAAATATTTTAAAGTAAAAAACCTGAACAAATTACCATAATCATTAATTAAGTTGTTTGTTTCCTAATTATTAATTTGGTGACGCATGTAGACTTGACGTTTTTAAGGAGACACAAGTTCATTCAGTAGTTGGTCTCATGCATACTTAAGGAAATGTATTGGGAAGCTGTGTTAATGGTAAATTTGGGTGATATTCCAGTGTAAGCGCCAACAGCTTCCCCAATGAATGATGAGCAAGGCAACCCCCCCACTGCTTTTCATTTACCCAGCCTGACAAAACAAAAGTTTGTCAGCCATTTATTTTGTCCCTTTGACTATCCCCATCACTCTATTTCCTCCTTTTAAGAAATCATATATTAGATTGAAAAATGGGAATATCTACTCTCTTCACCCAAAATACGTAGTTTTACTTAATTATCACTCATTTAAGCTTACTTTCAACCCTTTACGGAGATTAATCGGAGTATCCTTTTTTGTCATATCTCTTGAACTAAAAATGGAGTAAATTAATATATCATCCTTAATGCCTTATGCCTTATGCCTTAAAAAAATTATTTTTTTGGGAGCTTATCTAATAATTTACAGGTTCTTATTTAATAATGTATACATTTATATATTATATCTTGTATAATATATAATAACATATACATATGCACCAGACTCTCCCATTCTTTCCCATGTCGTATTTGTTTGTTTTTAAAATGCTTTTATATTGCTGTGGAATGTTCGGATACATCGTATTTATAATTTATAACTTAAATCAGCTTAAATATTATATCATTATAGTGTGTTTTGTTTGAGTGATTGAAATGCCTTGTCTAATAAGTACAATCATTTCATTTCCATTATTGTAAATTAAGTCTCACATAAAAATTTAAAAATAGAATCTGAAAAGTAATTGTAAAAATAACTAAAGTTTGAAGATAAGCTCATGATTTAGTTGTTAAAACTGATGCAAAATCTTGGTTTCCAAAATACAAAGAAAATGAAACATGATTGGTTTTTAAAAGATTTAAAAAGGGAGAAAAAATTTGGAGATAAAAGATAAGGTTGGGCGGTTTGGGGACATGAAAATATAGTGGAATTTTAACTTGCACCAAGAAAAACTCCAGGATACATCACGTGAAGGCATTATTGGTGACCATATTGGTGTACAAAAGCTAGTGGACCTGTCCATAAAGCCAACAGGAGAAAAGGGAAAATGAGAAATAATGGAAAGAAAAACACTTGCCTTTTAAGTACTGTAACCTAACATTTCACTGCAAAAAATGCAACCCCTTTCACCACCTCCAGTCCTTGACTCCGTGCTCCTGCAATCTCGCTGTTTTCTTCGCCCCCAACAAAACCAAAATTTCATGCTTGTATTACTCAGTAATTGCACCAAAATTTTATTTTCTAATAAACTTTTGTTTAAACATATGTGTCAATCTTGAGGTGGGTTTTAAATGAAAACATGTGTCAATTAATCAAAATTGAAAATTACATAAAATATGATTAAAAAAATATTTATTCTAACTCATTTTTTGGCCACATTTTTTTTCTTCACCGTTTTAGTCTAAATACAATCTCTAGTAAATATAGTTTAGGGTTTAGGGTTTAGGGTTTAAGGGTTTAAGGGTTAAGGGTTTAGGGTTTAGGGTTTANAGGGTTTAAGGGTTAAGGGTTTAGGGTTTAGGGTTTAGGGTTTAGG
>NC_036647.1:9805051-9835092 GCF_002806865.2 Cucurbita pepo subsp. pepo | reverse complement strand
TATCTGAATTAACGCTCCCCGTATAATGGAGAGCGTATTTTTTGCTAGCCATTTGGGCCAACTTTGGGCGCAAGATTTGTGCAACTACGGCTAATTTTAGGATAGGATGGTTATTTAAATATGTCAACCGAATGAAAATTACATTCCTCGGGTCTTCCGCGCATACTTTCTCTCTCTGTTAGTCTTCCGTTATTTTCTTTCTTCCATCAAAGTTTCTTCGGTCGTTTTTATTCCATCGACGATTTTCTCGCGATTGTCAGAAGTTAACAGTAAGTTGACGCTTGATACTTTTCTCTTCGCAAAACTTTAATAGTATTGGGATAAGAACTCGCCACCTCGGTTGGTGCGTACAGTTTTCAGCTTGTGATAAGACCCATTTTCAACGAGTCTTTTGAACTTCTTGAAAGCACATAATGTCTCTCCTTTTTCTTTGAGCATGTACACCCACATCCAAAGGCTATAATGGTCAACAAATAAAAGAAAATACTTGTAACGGAACCAAAATATATATATATATATATATATATAAGGGTCATCGGTAGAGCCGAAAACTCCGGCGAACGCCAGAGTTTTCGCTCGCACACGACCCACAAAGGGCGGCCGAGGACTGGGATGCCAAAAATCGCGTCCCCGACCTTCAGCCACCCTGAAAGAACCTGCAAAGAAACAAAAACAGAGAAGAAAACGGAGAAGGAACAGAAAACCAATGGAACTCCAGCGAAGCCGAACCATACGAATCGACGTCAAAACCCCCATTTTACCCCACAAAAGTAATCCCAGAACCCCTTACACACATCAAGAGTAGGTTTTAGGCGAATCCCGTACGCTAAACACCGTCGGCAAGGAAGACGGAATGGTGGACTTTCGAGCTTCTCCAGATCCGGGAGTGTGAGGTCCTTACCAACGAAATATGTACCAAAAATAGGGTTAGGGTGAAGAATAATCTCGGGAACGGAGGAAAAAGAGGGAAAAAGGATGTCGGGACGACGTTGTGGAGGAGAGAGAGATATCGCCAGAAAATTGCGCAGGCAGTCGGGCGAAGAGGACGAAGTCCAACCCGAGATCCAGATCCGGCAACCCGAACCGAACCCCGTTCCTTCGGTCGGCCCAAAACCGACGTTACTCACGGCCCAAACACCCCGACCCTTCACCCGTGAACCAGCCCATCACCGCGTATGGCCCATCACCCACGAACGACCCGTCACCCACATTCGGCTCGAGACCCGCGAGCGACCCGTTAACCCGAGACTCCTGCACATGCGTCGCTCTCTGATTGTGCCACGTGGCACGTTTGCAGCATGGCTCCGACGGCTTAATCGGCTCGGCGGCGACTCCTCGGCTCTAGGGCTTAATCGGCTCGGCAGTGGCTCCTCGGCTCTGGCGGCTTATTCAGCTCGGGAAACGTATTTCACGAGACCCGCGAGCGACCTGTTAACCCGCGCCTCGACCCGAGACTCCTGCACACGCGTCGCTCTCTGATTATGCCACGTGGCACGTCTGCAGCGCGGCTCCTCTCTACTCCGGCAGCTTAATCGGCTCGGCGGCGGCTCCTCGGCTCCAGCGGCTTAATCGGCTTGGCGGCGGCTCCTCGGTTCCGGTGGCTTATTCGGCTCAGGAAACCTGTTTCCAACTCGTTTGACACCGTTCCGACCCTCCCGGACCTAGTTCCGACCCTGTTTGAGGTAAAATGGAACATGTTAAGGTCGTATTTCATAAATTCCAGTGGGGAATTTATTATTATTTGTGAAATACTAACGAAAGTGACTAATGAACCAATAGGAACCAACCACCAACGGAAGCGTAGAACGTCCACGAGGAGCTAGGAGCTTACGTTATATTCTAGGGAGTACTTCGGCTAAGTCCTACCAAGTAAATGGCTCACCCGTCGTAGGTTACGTGTTAATTGCTGTATGTTGGCACGTGCCCATGGATATGCACGTGTCATTAAATTGTATGCTAGCTTAATGTGCTTAAGTACGAAATCATGTGAACGTGAATGTATGTTATGTATGCTGCTTAGTTGATGTGATATGTTATGCATGTGACGATGTGTGGCCCTTGTACGATTATGGCTTGTTTGTATGAGTATTTGAATGTAACTATATGAATTGTATGACATGAAATACGGTAAATTGCATGGAACATAACCCCGCTAGGAATATGTATGATATGTAATGAAATGATAATGAGAATGACATGTAAGCATGAAAACGTGACACGGGGTTATGTTCATTAATGATAACTGTAGGACTAGTGGGACCTCATGCATATTGTGTGATCATGCATTTGGGGGGATACCCCTATTCCATCACGAGGGTACAGACGCGTACATCCAATGACAGGACAACGATCGTTATGCTCTGCATAGCACTGCCGTGACGGTCCTAGTTTTAACGGGTCCCGGTATAAGGGCTCCTAGAGCATGCCCACCGGCTAGGGACAGTGGCCCAGCGGTGTGCGAACTAGCTGGTGAGCCCATACTCGCACGTATGGGCTGCGTGTAGAGTATATGGTACACGTCCACGATTACCTGTTAGGATTACATTGTAGGGGAAACGAAATGAAACGAAACGAAACGAAAGATAGGTCTCATCATCTCATTGCATGTGTTTGTCGCATAACCCCGATAGGGGGCACTTACTCAGTATTCTAGAAATACTCAAGCCTCGTGCTACTTTACTTTTGCAGATAAGGGCAAGGCACCCATGTGACAACGACGGCGGCATCGTACACCCCGGGACCGTGGCACATGCATAGGGTAGTTGTTTGTTTTTTTTTTCTTTTTTCCATTTCGTAGTCTAGGCTGAATTTGGTTGCATCATTAGTATACGTTAGTATAGGTTGAAATATATTTGCATAATAAACCATAGGGTAGAATAAAACATTCATTTTGGGTTTTGTTACTTTTCCTGACACGTAGTTGCTTGCAACAGTATCTAGGTACCAAGAATTTTCAGCTCCAATATTGGTTGGTGGCGGCATTATAATTTCATTCAGCATCACAAAATCAGGCTATTTGTCACGTATAGTCTTAATTTCACACGTCTCTATCATCAACAATGAAGACTTCTCATCCTTATGCTGCATCTCTATCAAGTTGAGTTGTTCGTCTTTGCTGAACACTCTGATGCGAAGTGTCCCATCTGCTGACACTTGTAACATTTAATTTTACTTTTGTCGAATTTCTTCTTTTGAGTTTGTGACGGTTGGCTTGTTGGCCCTTAATCTCAAATTAATTAATATTTTGATGATAACAAACCTACCTTCAATTATTAACAATTCTCAATTTTGTCCCCAGTGTAAGGTTGGGAATAACAATTTCAACGTCTTTTTTGGTTCACTCAAATTAGAACTAAAACGAGACGTAATTATGTAGTGGCAAAATTGACATAATGGACCATCGACAAAATTGACTTCATGGACCAATCGAAGTATGACATTTATAACTTTGGTAGAGTAACAAATGGTGGAGTTTTAAATTACTTTTAAAATTATTTGAATTATAAAATTATTTCAATTACATTTATAAAAGTTTTCGTTACATTTAAATTAAAATGTATTTGAATTATAAAATTATTTCAATTACATTTATAAAAGTTTTTAGTTACTTTTAAATGGAAAATAAAATTATTTGAATTATAAAATTCTTTGAATTAAATTTATAAAACTTTTCAATTACTTATTTTCATTAACATTTTTTATTATATTATTATTATATATATATATATATATATAATTATATAAATGAAACATGTGGTCTCTAATTTTTCACGATAAATACTCTAATTTTTCACGATAAATTTACTTACATAGTTTACTCGATCTAAACCTTTTTTTAAAAGTCCATTGTTGCTCTCTCCAGAACTTCCAATTTTATTTATTGTTTATCTTATTCTTGAGAGAGATGTCTATTGTACTGTGAGAATTTTAAATCTACTAATTCATAGAGTTGTGATGTGTTTCTATAAAATTTCAGACAGTTGTACCGATTTGATCCTGAGCTGTAGAAAGGATTGAGTTTGCTCTTGAACTTGTACAAAGAGCGGTGCAGCGATTGGGTTTTGATCCGAGGAAAGAGTCAAGAAATGTTTATTCAAATTCCCAAGAGGCGCTTGGGGAGTGGAGTAGGTCGAGTTTGACCGAACCACTATAAAACTAAGTTATATTTTCTAACCCTTTTCCTATTTAAATTCTATATTATTATTAAGTTTTATTGCATGTATTAAATTTTATTATTATTAGAAAAAATTTAATCATTATATGGTTGAAACCCTATTTACCCCTAGGGTTGCTATCGATCCAACAGTGACTCTCCTTCATCTCCTCGATGTCAGTCACTTCTCCCACGTCCTCTCCATCTTCCATGACCCCGTCCCCTACCTCCTCTGGAACTGCCGTGATCCTTCCCTTCTTTCTTTGAGAATTTTGCATTCTCTCGTCCCTTCCATTCTGCACGAGTGAGGAGAACGGTTTCATCCTTTTCTCCAAACCCTTGTAACCTTTCTTCATGTGCCTTGAGTGATCCAATAATCTCATCAATAGATTTCATTTTGAGATCATTGAACTCCTCAATCTTTGAAGTGATTTGAAGAAACTTTGCAGAGGTGGATTGTAGAAGCTTCTTAACTACATGGATATCATCCACAGTATTGCCGAGGCCTCTCAATTTGTTTACAATAATGGTGAGTTTTCCAGAATACTCATCAATACTTTCTAAATCACCCATCCTCAACGCTTCAAACTCCCGCCAGAGAGTCTGCGTTCTAACTTCTTTCACTCTTTCCGCACCTAGATTCATAGTTTTCAACATGATCCAGGCTTCTTTGGTCGTTTTCTTGGCACCCAACTGTAGCAACGTATCTTCTCCAATACTTTGATAAATAGCTGCTAAAGCCATCTTATATTTGAGGTCATCAATTGTTTCGGGTGACTCAATTGCCTCCCAAACACCTTGTGCCATCATAAATACCTCCATCTTAATCGCCCAAGTGGCATAGTTCCATTTTGTCAACATCGGGTATTTGAGTGTGGCAGATCCCTCATTTTCTTGAATCCATACACTCACTTCGTTTAAGGCATCATCTTCTATCGCACCGGTGCTTTGGCTCCTGTCACTCGATTTTTGCCTCATTTTTTTATCTCTCTCCCTTCTTAATCACTCAATCTCTAGATGAGACATGATTGAAAACAGGCCTTGATCTTGTAGCTCTCATATCAAATGAAAGATAATAACAGAAGAGGAGAAGGAATAAAAGACACACAAATTAATTTTATTTCTTTTTGTGGTGTTTAATTAATTTGACACCATTTTCCTTATGTAATAATAATTAAATAAATAAATAAATAAAAACTTGTTGCTACAAATCAGCTACCACTCCTCCCACTAATTCCACTAATTCCACTAATTCCACTTCCTAAAAATTAGTTCCACTCTTCCACTACTTTCACTCTTCGGATATCCCCCACTTTTTTTTACAGAGAAATAAACAACCAAATAAAATAAATACTAACAACTATTTTTAACCAAAAATCTATGAAACAAAAGAAATAAATAAAAAAACAAGTTTATAACCGACAGACATAGGTTGTATGTTCTGCAACATGAGAAAATTTATGTAAGTAGAGATGCCGTATTTGAAGAAGAGATGAAGTGGGATTGACGATAACAAGTAGGCTCTTACAAAAGTTCACTGCTTTGGAAGAAGATAGAGACACAACAGGCCTAGAAAGTGCATTGAAAGTGGCATCAGCAAGTCCACACATGTCATCATCTGTGACACCGAAAGTGTTGGAATAAATTTAAATGCGGAAGGTTAGTTTTGTTTAAAATAAACTAAATGTTAACTTTAGTAAATTTGTTACGTTAGGAAAGTTAATTTGAAAAAGCCAGGTTAAATAAAAAGCGAGTTTTTTTAGGGGATCATGGTAGGGGTTTATGGGCGTTTCTCTCACCTTCTTATTAGTGTTAGAAAATGTATAAATACCTAATTCTTTTCCTGTAAAGTTAGAGCAAAAAACAGAGAGCAAAGAAATACAGAGTAATAGAAAAGGTCTTTGATAAAATTAGTGTTCTTTGTCTCCTTGTCTCTCCTTTCTCATCATCTCCTTCACAAGTACGCGAGTCGTACTTTCACAAAGTGGTATCGAAGCGTTCTATTGTTAGTGTGTGTGAGATTACTTCACAAATTAGTGAGTATTATTTTAACAGAAAGACGTGATGAATTCTCAAAAACAAGAGAGCTAAGGCGAGAACACAGAAGGATACACAGCAGAAGATGAATCACACAAGTTTCGTGCTCTTACTGAAATTTATGCGGGTACACTTGAAGAAGAATTGGATCCCGACGAGTTAGTGTTTCTCGCGACCGAGGAGCCGACAACCTACCGTAAGGTAGCAACTGAGACAATGTGGCAGGAGGGCATGCAAAAAGAGCTTGAAGCCATTAAGAAGAATAAGACGTGGGCACTAACTAACTTACCGCCCGGAATCAAGCCCATCGGTTTGAAGTGGGTGTTTAAGTTGAAGAAGAATAGTGAAGGAAATGTCATCAAGCATAAAGCAAGACTTGCGGTGAAGGGATATGTGCAACGACAAGGATTTGATTTTGAGGAGGTTTTCACGCCTGTGGCTAGATTGGACACTGTAAGGTTGATTCTTGCTCTTGTAGCTCAACACGAGTAGGAGGTCCATCACTTGGACATCAAATCAACATTCCTAAATGGTGACCTCCAAAAACACTGTAAGGTTGATTCTTGCTCTTGTAGCTCAACATGAGTAGGAGATCCATCACTTGAATGATTTTTGTTGATCAAATATCTCAAGTCAAGAACACTTGTTTGAGATTCGAATCACTCCACAAGCAAGATTGATCATGTCGAGCTTGAATGATTCTACATGCAACCTAAACTAAATAGAATTGCAAAGAAACTTAGCCATTGGCTAAAGGAAAGCAAAAATGTTTCTTTTACTATATTTTCCAAGTCTATCTTACAAAGATAACATTCATGGCATTCTATAGCCTCAAAATGAACTCGTTAACCTTGCATGAGGCTTTCCAAGAGTGGTAACTTTCATACTTTATGACCATAATTAACCACTATGTATACTTTCTAGCCATAAAGCCATTATGTAAATAAGCCTTAAAATACATTAAAGAAACACCAACTCTAAATTACTCTAAATTATGATCCACCCAAAATTTATAACATTGAAGCTTCATTCTTCCTAAATGTGGCATGAATTGAAATATCTTTTGATAATTTCAACAACACTTTCTTCACATCTTCATTGAAGTATATTGTATGATTGATGTCTCTTGGTTCATATCACCAAGTTTATGACAGCAACTGTGGCATTGTGCAAAGCATTGTGGTTGAGAAGTTTGTTGAGCGAAGTGTCTAGAAGTGAATTAAAGTTGGTAACTTTCTACATCAACAACAAATCTGTGATTGCACTGATGAAGAGTCCAGTATTTCATGGATGCAGCAAACACATTGACACTCGCTTCCACTTCATTCGTGAGTGTGTTTTGAAGAGAAAAATTCTTGTGGAGTTCATATGCACTAGATCAACGTGCAGATATTCTAACTATAGGAGAAGTGGTAGTAGTTACCAAATTGTGAACCAAGTTTTGTACTTTAATTAGGAAGATTGTCAATAGTTCTTAACTTCCGAAGAAAGTTTAGGAAGCTAGTTAGTTCTTTCTCCACTATAAATACTAATGATATGTATGTTCATTTCACAAGTGAAACAAAGAGAATTTAAAAGCTAAGTGCTCAAGGTGTTCCTTTCCTTCTTTTACTTGTTTTGACATATTGGATCGAGGGTCACATCCCCAATAGAGTTTTCCTACAATAACAATTTTCAGGCAACTATTAGAATCGCACCATTCGAAGCTCCACGAGAAGTGGTGTCGGTCCTCAATTTATCAGGATAAGGTAGGTGAATGTGCATTGTTAGGTCCACATTTGGTCCATGCCACAAATGATGTCGTGCAAAAGATCAAGGCAAAAATGTACACAATTCAGAGTATACAAAAGAGTTACGACATAGAAACTTGAAGTTTGAGGTAGGAAACAAGGTATTCTTGAAGGTGGCTCTAATGAAAGGCATCTTGAGGATCGGACAAAAGGGCAAGTGGAGTCCATGCTTTATCAAAACCTTTGGCGTTCTTCAAATTGGACCAACTGTTGGTGTTAATATAACACATGCGGAAGCAATTTGGATCTTAGGCACTTTTAGAACATCAATTATTGTAAATGACTAGCATGTTCATAAGTATTAAAACTTAATGAGTTTAAATACTAACCTTTTGTAGTTCAAACTCCTTTTGCCTCACGAACCGATTTCGAACCACCACTAGTGTCTTCTCCACTATTCTCCGGCCTTAGAACGGGATTGTGGAATCCGGTGAGTGACTAAACTTGGGAGGGATTTTGTATACGTGAAAGAGAGTGCTTGTGAGAGGTTTTTCATCAAGATGAAGAATCCCTTCCAAGTATCATGATCACTCTATTTAAAGAGTCAAGTTTGCATGTTCATGCAAACTTGAGATCACCAAATCTTGACACTTAAAATTCCACTCAAATGTTTGAGATTATGTGGCAAGCATGCATGTTTGAGTTAACCAAATTTTGACACTCAAAATTCCACTCAAACTTGTGGGGTTTATTTGGCAAACATGCAAGTTTGGTTAAACCAAATTTTGACACCTCAAAATTCCACTAACATGATTTTTCCATTAGATGAAAGTCAACATTTTGACTTTCTTCATTTTAATTAGATGAAAGTCAACATTTTGACTTTCTTCATTTTAATTCAACAATTAATTTGAATAATGAATTTCAAATTAAAGTAACATTAAATAATTAATTAAACTATTTAATTAATATTTAATATTAATTCAAATGCCAATCCCAGTCAATTCCGACACATAATTGATTAAGATATTTAAATCTTATTTAAATATCTCAGATTCTCTCTTTTCGTTTATTTCGTAAATAAAATAAAATTGCGGTTAAATATATCGTATATATGTAACGCATATTCCCTAATTTGAATTCGAACACTTCGAACTCACTCGTCACACTGTTCTATGGTTTAGTCCGATATGAGCTAGCAGAGGGACCTAATGGACCTATAGATCATGGGCTCCAACGATTCAAGATTAACCGATTAAACTCATTAACCTGGTTAACCAACATTCGTTAACTACTAGGACACTCCACTATAGCCTAGTAGTTGCACTCCCCTCACTATAGATATATTTCTGTCCATCTGATATAACCATGATTAGTAAGTCGATCCTTCACAGGTTGTTCGTAACTAGAGCTGGGTCAATTTACCGTTTTACCCCTGAAGTTACTTCTTGTTCCTTATGTCTCACTGATCCTCTAATAAACAATTGGTTTGTGGTCCAACCAGTAAACCGAATCCCTCTCAGGCCAATGAGAGGGTGGGGCCCCTTGTTCAAGACCTGGAGTCAGTGCTTAAGGGAACTACCTTTCTTCTATCCCTAAAAGTGGGTAGGAGTGAATTCCGTCTTGCACCCCACGTCCCCAGCCATTCACCCAGTCTTACCCCTGAAATGGGAGGCCTGTTGAGTCGGCGAACTAGAGCCACTCTCACCCATGCAAATCTAAGGATAATTCCGAATAAACAGGAGTTCATGGTTAGCTCAGGATTAAAACCGAGTTACCTAGGTTATCGAATGAAAAGAAAATCAGTCTCAACAGTAAACGACTTTATAAAGTGAGAGTGGTTTTCTTCATGGTCCGATCTTATGCAATACTCATTGCATAGGACGCCCCCACTCACATGTCTCCACATGCACAATTTAGTGATCGCATTGTTTATATCATATACAAAAGTGGGCCGCATCCATAGTGTCCCCAGAATAAGGTACTCAGCCTTATCCTTATACTATAGATCATTTTGACTATATACTTGAACTTGATCCACTCTTATGTCTCTACATATAGTTCAAGTAGTCATACTATAGCCAGAGTGTTCTTAGTTTATTGGATTTAGATTAATGATCGTAAAGTTCACTTTATTCAATAACAATTTTTTCTGAATAAACAACAATAATAACTTTATTGAAAATAGAATATATCTTTGTTTACAAACTATGAGTTTTAGGACATAAAACCCAACAAAATCCCACTTGGACTAAAACTCTAGTGGGGTTTTATAACGTTGAGTAGAGAGAAATACAATAAACTAGGGCATCACATACTCATGCCTTTTCTCCCACTTGCCCTAGATTACATAACTCGTAGTCCTAGACTCACTAGGTGCCCTTCAAACACTTTAGCCGTGAGGGGCTTTGTAAATGGATCAGCAATGTTGTGTTCTGAAGCTATCTGTGTGACGATCACATCTCCTCGTTGCACAATCTCCCTTATGAGATGATATTTGCGCTCAATATGTTTTCCTCGCTTATGGCTTCTTGGTTCTTTTGAATTTGCAACTGCTCCACTGTTATCACAATAAAGAGTGACGGGAAGATGCATATTTGGAACGACTTCCAAATCAGTTAAGAACTTCCTAAGCCATACAGATTCTTTCGCTGCTTCACAAGCAGCAACATACTCAGCCTCCATGGTGGAATCAGCAATGCAACCTTGCTTTATGCTTCTCCATATTACTGCTCCTCCGTTCAGAGTGAAGACAGATCCTGATGTCGATTTCCTTGTATCTACATCGGTCTGAAAATCTGAGTCAGTGTACCCTGTAAGGATCAGATCCTTAGCACCGTACATTAGCATATAGTCCCTCGTTCTCCTAAGATACTTGAGGATATTCTTAACGGCAGTCCAATGAGTACGTCCCGGATTGGACTGATATCTGCTGACAATTCCCACAGCATAGCATATGTCGGGTCGGGTACATAGCATAGCATACATCAGACTACCGACCGCTGATGCATAGGGAATGTGTTTCATATCCTCAACTTCTTGAGGTGTCTTAGGACTTTGTTCCTTCGACAAATGAACTCCATGCCTGAAAGGTAATAATCCTTTCTTGGAGTCCTGCATCTTATATCGAATCAACATTTTGTCGATGTACGATGCTTGAGACAAAGCTAGTGTTTTGTTCTTGCGATTTCGAACAATTTGGATTCCAAGAACAAACTGAGCCTCTCCCAAATCTTTCATTTGGAATTGTGTCGCCAGCCAATGCTTAATGTCAGTCAGAATTCCCACATCATTTCCAATTAGTAGGATATCGTCAACGTACAACACCAGGAAAGCTACTGTAGAGTTGACTATCCTTTTATAAACACAAGGTTCGTCAACATTCTGTTTAAAGCCATAAGATTTGATCGCAGTATCAAACTTTATGTTCCAGGATCGAGATGCTTGCTTCAACCCATAAATGGATCTTTTAAGCTTGCAAACCCTTTGCTCGTGATCCTGTTCAATGAACCCCTCTGGTTGAGCCATATAGATACTCTCTTCAAGATCGCCGTTTAGAAAAGCTGTCTTAACATCCATTTGCCAAATTTCATAATCATAAAATGTGGCAATAGACAAGAGTATTCTAATTGATTTAAGCATAGCAACAGGTGAGAAGGTTTCTTCATAGTCCACCCCCTCTCTTTGGGTATAACCCTTTGCTACTAGTCTTGCTTTAAAGGTCTGTACCTTACCGGTTTGGTCTCGTTTTCTCTTATAGATCCATTTGCAACCAATAGGTTTTACCCCATCTGGTTGATCTACAAGTTCCCAGACTGAATTGAAGTACATTGACTCCATTTCAAGATTCATGGCTTTAATCCACTGATCTCTATCAACATCATTCATTGCCTGTTTATAGGACAATGGATCCTCAACGCCATCATCAGGTATGATGACTTGAGTTTCTATCAAACCCAAGTAACGATCGGGTTGAGTTATAACCCTCCCACTACGTCGAGGCATTCTCAACTTTTGAGAAGGATGTGATTGACCAGAAGTGTCAGCTCCATCAACAACTCTGGTTGAACGACCAGCTTGATCAACAACTCTTGTTGTTTTATCAGTAACTTCTTTAGAAATCTCACTTAATACTAGTTTGCTACGAGGTTGATGATTTCTTACGTGATCTTCCTCTAAGAATGTAGCGTTCGTTGATACAAACACTCTATTTTCTTGAGGATCATAAAACAAACCACCTTTCGTCTCTTTGGGGTATCCTACGAATAGACATAATTTTGAACGACGTTCTAATTTCTTGGGATTTTGCAACAACACATGTGCTGGACATCCCCAAATTCTGAAGTGACGTAAACTACCTTTACGCCCTTTCCATAACTCATAAGGTGTTTCTGAAACACTCTTAGTAGGAACCATGTTCAAAATGTATGTAGCAGTCTCCACTGCATATCCCCAAAACGGATCGGGTAATTGAGCGAAACTCATCATGGACCGAACCATGTCCAATAGAGTTCTATTTCTCCTTTCTGATACACCATTTTGTTGAGGCACACCAGGGGCTGAGAGTTGAGACCTTATTCCATGTTCTATCATATAGTCCTGAAATCTTAAATCCATGTACTCTCCTCCTCGATCTGATCGAAGTGTTTTAATAGTTTTACCTAATAGATTCTCAACCTCAGTCTTATACTCTCTGAATTTTTCAAGAGCTTCCGACTTGTGATGCATTAGGTAAAGATAGCCATACCTTGAATAATCATCAATAAAACTGATGAAATATTCATACCCTCCTCGTGCTTTGACATTCATTGGACCACAGAGATCTGTATGCACGAGTTCTAAGGTTTCTTTGGCTCTATAGCCTTTTTCGCAAAATGATCGTTTAGTCATTTTACCCTCAAGACAAGACTCACATGGAGGTAAAGAATTGTCTTCTAACTTATTTAGAAGTCCTCTTTTAACCAATCTCTCAATCCTATTGAGATTAATGTGGCCTAGTCTTAAGTGCCAAAGATAGGTATTAGGAGAAATCTTTTGTCGCTTATTTTGAGTTTCAGCTGTTTTAAACATCTCAATATTTAAAATAGCTTTTGTTTTGCTCGGTTTTAACATATATAAGTTGTTTTCTAGTTTTGCAGAACAAATATGAATACCTCTTTTGCAAATGAACACTTCATTGATTTCAAAAGATACTTTATACAACTGTTCTAATAAACAAGAGATGGATATTAGATTTCTTTTCATTCCAGGAACAAAAAGTACATTATCTAATATAATGAATCTATCTCCAAAAAACAACTTTAAATTTCCTACTGATCTTGCTGAGACAACCTCTCCTGTTCCAACCCTGAGTGTTATCTCGCCGTCCGCAAGCATTCTCCAGGAGCTAGTTTCCTGGTAAAAAGAACAAATATGATTAGTCGCCCCTGAATCTAGTATCCAAGTTGAGTTGTCATACTCTACTAAACACATTTCTACAACGAGTAAATCATATTTACCTTGTTGTGTCTTTTCGGCTTTCTTCTCTGCAAGGTATTTTGGGCAGTTTCTCTTCCAGTGCCCGTTTTCGTTGCAATGGAAACATTTTCCTTTATCTACTTTTTGAACCTTGTTCTTGCGGTTAGTAGGAATCTTATTTTTCCCTTTTCCCTTCTTCTTCATCAAAACACTTTTAGAAGTTGAAGGTCCAGACTTATTTTTGGAGGACGATCCTCGTAGTAATTTCTTGGAGATAGCAACATTTGCTTCTCCTGTTTGTCCCTTGTTTGTTAAGAGGGACTGATAAGTCTGTAGCTCATTGAGAAGAGCAGTCAAGTTATATTCTATTTTGTTCATAACCACATTGGTGCGGAACTGGAAGAAGCTCTTCGGAAGAGACATCATGATAAAACTGACTTGACTCTTCTCATCAATGACAGCTTCATTTTCTTCTGCCACATTGAAATGGACCATCATGTCCAGGACATGTTCTCTAACTGAGGTCCCTTCTTTCATACGGCAGTTGTAAATGTATTTTATGGCTTCATGTCTAAGGGAGAAGGACGGTTGTCCAAACATCCCTTTTAGAGATTCCATAATCTCTTTAGCAGTACCCATAACATCGTGTTTCTTAGCCAAAACATCAGATATGCTGGCTAGAATGTACACTCGGGCTTTGTCATTTGCCTTTATCCATCTGTCATATGCATCCCGAGCTGTTCGGTTTGCATTTGAGTTTGGGTTTGGAGGACACTCCTCAGTTAAAACAAACTTTAAATCATCAATGACCAGTATTGTGTTTAGGTTTGATTTCCAAGTTGTGTAGTTGTCGCCGTTTAATTTCTCAGAAGCGAGTAATTGTACTATTGAGTTTGTCATGCTGTGATATAAAGAAAATTCTATTAGTGATTTTGACTTAATCCTGTTTAATCCAATCAGTTTTAGCAAATGTAATAATGTACCCAAATCATTATTAATTTGCAACGATACTTTAGTGAGTTAGAGCAACTGCTACCGAGGGGCAGTCAATCACTCATTCACTAAACCAAGACATTCTTGACTTAAACACTAATCCCAGAATAACTCTTGTTCCTATAGTGTTTTAGTTATCGCTATTTTGGTCAAGAATATACTAACTCTTAGTAATTCTTCGCAAGTGTGACCCACCAATTTCAGACCTCAGAAATCGGCCCCAACAACGCTATCGAATGAAAAGGCCAAAGTTGGGAATGGACCTAAGAAATCCTATCCATTTCTGGAGTTTGCGTTGTTCCGACTCCCATGTTACGACCCTCCGAATGGGTAGTTGCTCTAGGGCAACATGCAGGCGGAACATGGGAATCTCACGGTGCAACCTAGTGGTGGAGACCATAGGACGTGTTGACTTCCTTCTCCCACTTACTATAAATACTTTCTCAATTCCCCTTGTTATTGACTCATGCAAATACCTTCCGAATGGAGGACGCTCCCAGGGCGACACGAGGCCGAGCATGAATCTCACTGTGTGAATTTTACAGAGAGCGTGAAGAGAAAACGATGTATCTTATACACCATTTTCCTCCCACTAAGTATTTTATATGGTTGGGTATACTCATTACTTAAGTATATTCCGGCTAATTAAATATAACTTAAGTCTAGGTGATTTTTCTAAATCTTAAATCACTTAAGCATGCTCATAAAACTCGGCTAACTAAGCTCAAGTACTGGTCCGATCTCCAGGTAGTAGGTGTTCCGTAAACCGTCAACTTAAGTACCTTCAGCCTTAGACAAGATCGTGCCAGGTGAGCTTTCTCGTAACCGCAATTTTATAAGACATCGACCCCTTTTAACTGTTAAAATTGATCGTGCTCGGTTCTTAACCCTTAGTGAGCATGCTGTTATCTTTATTATAGATTTTAACGTCTACCTCATTTTATGACGTTGAAAATAACCTATAACATGCTTTATATAACAATTTATATAATCATCCATTCCATGCAATAATATAACAATTTATATCTATCACTCATGGAACCCTAAGACATGCATACTATACATTATAACACTTATAACATACTTGGAATGCATGAAACATGCTTAGCCTATGGTGGGATTTTAAATCTATATGACATACTTTATGCATATACATTTTCTATTTAATTAAAACATACATTCATAATGCATAATTAATTAAACACACTAAAGTGGGTTGGTTTTGGCATTTTAAAGCAAGCAATTAACTAAATTATTACATTAATAACTAAAAATAACTTGAGCCGCTCCCGACGATCACGAACTGGACCAACCAACCCTTAAAAACGTTCAATCGGTCCCCAACGACAGAAAAAACACCCGAACCGCCTCTTCCATCCTCTTCGGTTCAGCTTGCTTATCTCTTCCATTTTCGATCAATTACAACCTAAAGTGGACTCTAATGACTTTATAAAAATTACAGACCTTTCTTCATTTATTAAAGCCCATACACCTTAGGCTTATTACAATAATTGTATCAAATGGAAGCATAAAAAAAAAGCCAAAACCAAAACCATCCACTTTAGCAACCACAAATTTCATGCATGAAATGGTACCCACCATGATCAAATTAATGTAAATAAAGTGCCTAAAACTTGCTCTGATACCAATTGATGGTGTTAATATAACACATGCGGAAGCAATTTGGATCTTAGGCACTTTTAGAACATCAATTATTGTAAATGACTAGCATGTTCATAAGTATTAAAACTTAATGAGTTTAAATACTAACCTTTTGTAGTTCAAACTCCTTTTGCCTCACGAACCGATTTCGAACCACCACTAGTGTCTTCTCCACTATTCTCCGGCCTTAGAACGGGATTGTGGAATCCGGTGAGTGACTAAACTTGGGAGGGATTTTGTATACGTGAAAGAGAGTGCTTGTGAGAGGTTTTTCATCAAGATGAAGAATACCTTCCAAGTATCATGATCACTCTATTTAAAGAGTCAAGTTTGCATGTTCATGCAAACTTGAGATCACCAAATCTTGACACTTAAAATTCCACTCAAATGTTTGAGATTATGTGGCAAGCATGCATGTTTGAGTTAACCAAATTTTGACACTCAAAATTCCACTCAAACTTGTGGGGTTTATTTGGCAAACATGCAAGTTTGGTTAAACCAAATTTTGACACCTCAAAATTCCACTAACATGATTTTTCCATTAGATGAAAGTCAACATTTTGACTTTCTTCATTTTAATTAGATGAAAGTCAACATTTTGACTTTCTTCATTTTAATTCAACAATTAATTTGAATAATGAATTTCAAATTAAAGTAACATTAAATAATTAATTAAACTATTTAATTAATATTTAATATTAATTCAAATGCCAATCCCAGTCAATTCCGACACATAATTGATTAAGATATTTAAATCTTATTTAAATATCTCAGATTCTCTCTTTTCGTTTATTTCGTAAATAAAATAAAATTGCGGTTAAATATATCGTATATATGTAACGCATATTCCCTAATTTGAATTCGAACACTTCGAAC
The DNA here is from genome assembly GCF_002806865.2 of Cucurbita pepo subsp. pepo. Taxonomy (NCBI): domain Eukaryota; kingdom Viridiplantae; phylum Streptophyta; class Magnoliopsida; order Cucurbitales; family Cucurbitaceae; genus Cucurbita; species Cucurbita pepo. Next base: position 9,818,184 of record NC_036647.1, on the reverse strand, counting down.
TCACTCGTCACACTGTTCTATGGTTTAGTCCGATATGAGCTAGCAGAGGGACCTAATGGACCTATAGATCATGGGCTCCAACGATTCAAGATTAACCGATTAAACTCATTAACCTGGTTAACCAACATTCGTTAACTACTAGGACACTCCACTATAGCCTAGTAGTTGCACTCCCCTCACTATAGATATATTTCTGTCCATCTGATATAACCATGATTAGTAAGTCGATCCTTCACAGGTTGTTCGTAACTAGAGCTGGGTCAATTTACCGTTTTACCCCTGAAGTTACTTCTTGTTCCTTATGTCTCACTGATCCTCTAATAAACAATTGGTTTGTGGTCCAACCAGTAAACCGAATCCCTCTCAGGCCAATGAGAGGGTGGGGCCCCTTGTTCAAGACCTGGAGTCAGTGCTTAAGGGAACTACCTTTCTTCTATCCCTAAAAGTGGGTAGGAGTGAATTCCGTCTTGCACCCCACGTCCCCAGCCATTCACCCAGTCTTACCCCTGAAATGGGAGGCCTGTTGAGTCGGCGAACTAGAGCCACTCTCACCCATGCAAATCTAAGGATAATTCCGAATAAACAGGAGTTCATGGTTAGCTCAGGATTAAAACCGAGTTACCTAGGTTATCGAATGAAAAGAAAATCAGTCTCAACAGTAAACGACTTTATAAAGTGAGAGTGGTTTTCTTCATGGTCCGATCTTATGCAATACTCATTGCATAGGACGCCCCCACTCACATGTCTCCACATGCACAATTTAGTGATCGCATTGTTTATATCATATACAAAAGTGGGCCGCATCCATAGTGTCCCCAGAATAAGGTACTCAGCCTTATCCTTATACTATAGATCATTTTGACTATATACTTGAACTTGATCCACTCTTATGTCTCTACATATAGTTCAAGTAGTCATACTATAGCCAGAGTGTTCTTAGTTTATTGGATTTAGATTAATGATCGTAAAGTTCACTTTATTCAATAACAATTTTTTCTGAATAAACAACAATAATAACTTTATTGAAAATAGAATATATCTTTGTTTACAAACTATGAGTTTTAGGACATAAAACCCAACACCAACAACCTTTAGATTAGCTCTACCACCATCCCTCTCCGCCGTACCTAACATGTTCCACATGTCTTTGCTCAACAAGTACTTGACCCACCTAAAACACGTGATATACTATGAACCTCTACATATAAATGGTGACTTAAGTTATGAGGAAATACCACTAAGGATACTATCTTGTGAAGTAAAGGTCCTACATACCAAATAAATAGCGTTCATCAAGGTGTTGTGGCAAACCCACCAAACAGAAGAAGTTGTGTAGGAACGAGAGGACGGGATGAGGAGGAAATACCTCTAATTGTTTTAGGTATGAGGTAATTTCGAGGATGAAAGTTTCTTTTAGATGTGATTGATNCGAGGATGAAAGTTTCTTTTAGATGTGATTGATTGTGTTATGTTATGTTTATGTTATGATATACATCATGTCACATACCAGTCATGTAATATTATCATTTATACTAAGATATGATTATGCTATGTCATGGAACTATATTATGTTATCAATATTGTATGATGGATGAACCTCTATATGTTATGTCATGTAAACTATGTTAATACGCACACTTTATGACTGAGACATTATGAAGCCATGTATGCTAATCATGAATAATATGACAAGCATCATGTATGTATGTCTCGTAGAAACGCTATGTTAGGAAAACAATGGATGTATGATTAGCGGCATAAGTATATGTCATATTTGATGTTATGGGACCTAATGTATGTTGTATATCACATGTATCGGGATACTTCCCCGTTATATTTAGTATGGATACATACCTTACAATATTTATGTTCGCAATTATATTACAAGCTCTTTCCACCAGTGGCATCTGACACCATGAGTATGCGCTAGTCCGACCAATCAGACTTAGGAGGTACATATATGAGCGCTCCTGGTAGGTCCATGTGTGCATGTGTGAGTTGTGTGTAGAGAAATACTCCGCATCCAATCTTCCTTGGACTGGAAAGCAAAGCCTAAGGCCATAATGTTTTTAAGAAAATATAGGTCCCACCATGATTGCTTATGTTTACATTTTTCGACCTCAACAATGGGACTACCTACTTATTATTTTTAAATACTCCAGTCACATGTGACTTATTTTTTTAGATAAAAGTAAGACACTCTTGTACGGATGATGTCGCTATTGTGAAGGCCATGAAAGGGAAGAAAAGGTAGTAATATTTATTTTTAGTGTATAGCCCTAAATTAGATTAAGATGTATGAATTTTGTAGGCATGTATATAAGCCCATGCATCATTTATGAAATGTTTGAAATAATTTTTTTTATAGAGTTAACATGTCGGTATGCAATAGTAACTTTGCTTTCAATAGGAAAGTAAGGTCATTACACTTTTTATTTATGAAAATTAGGTGCACTTATTTTATCTATACGAGTGTGGATCGTCAACTCACCAGTTTTAACAAGTTTTCTAATTACATCGCAAAATGAATGGGATGGGAGCCATTGAATATATCAAATGAATTGGGTATAATTTATGATAATTTCGAAAAGAAATTGATTAGAAAATAAATGAAATGAATATATTTGACATAGCTAAAGAAATGTGTGTAGGACCAAACCCAGCCGCAAATGGAAGCGGTGCTTTAAACAGGAACCAGACTCAGCCGCCAAAGTAGGAATGAGTTTGCACCAAAACGACGTCAATTTATTCCCCAAAGTTCACATTAGTACAACACGTGTCGTTATCCTAAAGCTTGTGACCTGCCATTCTATGGCCACCATCCCATATCAGGAAACTTTTTTAAATTGCCAATATTACTACCGTCCGGTTTTGTTTGGCTAAATTGCTCCTATCATTCTACTTACCAATTTGGTACTTTATTTTGCTTATAATAATTTAGTTTATATATTTTTAATACATCTAAAATTTAGTACTCCCTGCCTAATCCTTTATCAAAATTAGATTAATAATGATAATAATAATTTTCTAGAAAAAAAATATACGACGTGAATATATTTCACAAGTAGGAATTTTAATTTTAGGATTTATTAAAAAGAAGTAGACTAAAATTATAGAGACGAAAGTGATATTTCCATGCAATAATTATCTATACCTACCAAAGATCCCAAAATGGTTTATAAGCATTAACTTTGAGTATGCATAATATCCAAGAAATCTTCACATCAATGCATAGAAATGTCACATGCATATCTTTCTAACCATGTAAAAGTGTTTAGAAACAGAAAGATAACTAATAGGAGAGTGTCTTACCTCAATCCAAGGCAAAACTAAGCTAAAACCTGCACGATCCTCCTTAATTAGCAAACTACTTGAAATTGCAATGTTTATCCATTTCTTCTAACCATGGATATGTTTATCCTAAATCAGTCTCATAAAGCGTAATTTGAACTAAATATAGGAAGAACACGTAAATAGACCTAAAAGCGAAACGAGGAGAGGAGAAAATTTTGAGTCAGGATAGTACAATTGAATTAAATCATAAACCGTTGATTAGAGGATCTAACCGTTGGTTGAGTGTGTCGAGCCGAACGCCAAAAGCAAGTCACACACCTGAAATGCTGGGTTGGGTGAACTATTAGGTTTGGGCCACATGCATTTAGGCTTTGGGCTATTAAGCTTTTGGTTGAAGGTCTCTCTTAACAAGAATTTAAAAGAAAGGACCCTAATCTTAAGTGTAAAACACAATACTCCGAACTTGCGTACATGGGTCTCTTACCTTTACTTGAAGAAAAAAAAAAACGTGCTTGAATATTTAAAAATACTCGGTAAGTAGCTCTACTATTGAGGTCGAAAAATATAATCACATGCAATCATGGATCATGGTAGGAGTTATCTTTCCGTGAATTGTTTCTTGGGTTATAATTTCAAGTCTAGATAGGTTTGATATGTAGTATTTCTCTTACCACGACCCATGCATGCACACATGAACCGATGAGGGAGACTTGTATACGTACTCCTGATCACTTGTGGATGTATATATTAAAATGATGTAAAATTCACAAGAATAAGTGCGAGTATACACTATCACAAGTAGCAAGTAATAAGTAAATTATCGATTCCACAAAGAACCTATCTCTTTGGTTAATTTTATCGGTGGAAATTAAGTGAGTTTTTGGGTTACATTCAAATGGGTGTTGGTGATTTTGACTACTTAAACAAAACTAAAGCAGAGTGCCACTACTGTCGAAGAACAGAAAATGATGAGAAAATCAACTATAATGAGGAAGATTCGGCAAAGAGAGATTAAAAAGATAAGTTGTTGAGTTTAGTGGTAGATTTTAGTTTCTTTTAATAAATTCTCAAGCCACTTACGAGGGTCATGCATGGTGATTATTTCCATTGCAAGGAGACTTGAAGGGTAATAAAAGGGTTAGAAATAATTCTTCTCCTAGAGCCTTGTTCATAGAAATTACAATTGCTCCCTCTCTTCTCCCGAATAAGAGAAAAACTATGTATGTAAAGTAGCTAATTAAACACACATGTAAATCATTAACAACTTTTTAATAAACTAAGATCATACCGAACATACTTAAACTATATAAAACTCTCTCGTCTCCCCTATAAAGTTTAGCTCTCCATACAAACTAAATTCAATAAAGGAATTCGCATTTCAATCATGTAAAATTGATGGAATAAGAAAAGAGAATAAGGAAATAGATAGTTATCTCGCTTTGTTGCCATTCGTCAATGGAAGTTCCCTTCTCCTGAGCTTTCACATCCACTTTTTTGCCCTAATCAATCCTTGTTGGTCTCCTTTTCCTTCTACCGACAACAACTACTAGATTAGGGTTCTCTTCTTCTTCTCTGTTTCACAGCAGCAAAGGTTCTACTATCTAATTAGATTTTTCTCCCAAAGTGTGGCTTCCCTCTTTTTTTAGGTATCCTTTTCCTTTTATAATGGTTGTTTCTTCTCATTGAGCTGAGAAAAGATAAAATCATCCACCTATGATGTTTCTAATTTGGTAGTCAATGACCCATGTGGACGGCTGATGTGGATTAAAATTTCTATGTCATCCCCAAAAATTTTGTGTTTCGAATTGCTTCAGCATCAAATTCAGCAATTTATTTCCAGATACAAGCAGTATTGTTTCTAGATTTGCTACAGCATCATGGTTCAGCATGAATGCTCTGAAATTTTACCAAATAACTCAATTAAGTATACAATTAAGCTCGATTTATGCAAATTGAACTTCTTTTCATATTAAACCACAATTGACTATTTCATGTATATTAGAATAAATGGAGCAATTAATGAGAAAATAGTAAGTATGAGTGCAAAATTAACTATAAACAGACTTGATATAACTCTACTTTTGGAGAGTTATCAACTTTTTAGGCCTGACTACAGGCTAGAGCACACTCACACTGCTAAAAGTCATAGAGGAAAGAAGCGTGTATTATATCATTGTGTACGTATTCATACTAATCACACTGGAGAAATATCTCAATGCACATGATATACAACATGCATGAGGTCCAATAATTTCCAAATATTGGTACATAATCAAGATTCAAATTATACTTGCATTCCTTCCATGACATAATAATCCTATGAGACATACCTACGTATACTTGACATATCTATCATAGTTAACATACATAACTCATCAGTGTCTCATAAGAAAAATGTGAACATGCTATCATACATACATTGCGTAACATACTGGAATTATATACATCATATAAGATCCATATCATAACATAATTGTAACATAATATAATTATCACAAATCATATCATACAGAACACACCATAACATTATAAAAAATATGTAATATAAACCGTCACAAAATACATGTCATTCAGACATTATACAAGACATCTAACCAAGTTCAAGGGCGTTCGAACAGTAAAACCATTAACCGTGTTAGCTTAAACCAAAATCACTAAATTTTCTAAATCAATACTCACTCTTCGAGGTCTAGTTCCAAAGTTGAGCTTCAGTTAGTAATTTGGATTTGAAGTAAATGGTTGTTAAGGGTTTCATTTTGAAGTTAACTTCCAACCTACTTTCTCTATTTTCTTCCTTCCTCCCTTCCTATCTTCCCCTCTTTTCTTTCTTTTTCTTAATTTTACAAATTGATGCAAGGATGACGGGGAAATTGAGAATTAAAGAGAGGGATGAGTTGAGATATAGTGGGTTTGGGGGATTATTTATAAGGGAAGGGAGAAGAGAAAGTGGTGAATGGGGGAGATATGGAGGAAATGGGGAGGAAAGGGAGAAAATGGGGTGTATATATATATATTTTCCATACAATGTTTCGTGGTGTTTCAATGTCACAATCATACTTGTCCAAGGCGTGTTGTTCATGGCCGCATGACTGTTGCATGCTAAAACTTTTTGCATCGTATCACTTTATTGCTTTCCTTTACCGTTTTCATGATGTATAATTTTCTTATTGTATTTTCTAGTGTATGACGTTTTGGCAAAGAATGTACTATAAGAGGGTGCGACTATAAGTAGATTTTTACTATCGAGAGTTATATCTTATATAAGTTGTTGTGTTATCTTTTTTTGCTTATAGCCTATAACATTACTTTCTTCGTTTGTCTCAATCTTGCTTTCAAACTCTCCTAAAATCTCTCTGCCCCATTTTCTAAAAACTTCCTCTTAAAACATGGCCAGAAGATTGGGTATACGTTGTCTGACCAAAGGCGACACAATTTTGAGTTGGCTGACTCACTTGGTGATGAGAGTGAGTGTCGCACAACCGCCTAGAAACGGCTCATAAGAGCACGATTGTGACATTTGGAATCAAAGTCGAGTTGACTCAAAGAGTGATTAGGTAAACATGTCTAAAACGAAGTAGTTAAGTAAATCCCATGTCGACCGACTGGTCGACATAGAAGAACAAATGTCATACTTCAAGAAGTCCCTAATAGTATTCGCTACTTGGACGTGTGGGCAAAAGAGCTCACTGACAAGACCAACATGGTTAATATAGTAACGGGTCGATTGGATGGGTTACCCATGCAGGAACTGATGTACCGAGTGTTCAACCTAGAAGTAAAAGCCACAAAGACTGGTGGCTTCAAGTGAGAAGTTACCTTGAGGGACTCTATTGCCCTAATTAAAGAGCGAGTCGATGGTTTAGACAGCTCCTAAAAAGCAATTGTTCAGATGATCGCTAAGCTATCTGAAGATTTGAAAGCAACCATCGATGTAGTTAGGACAGAAAATGGCGGATCTTGGTACTGGAGTAAACCTTACCATAAGAGCAGTAGGAAGCCAAACCCGTACAGGGGGAGCGGTTTAGTTCAACAAGATCAAGGTTCCGAAGTCCAAATCCTTCCATGGGGTTCTAGACACCAAGGCCGAGAGAACTTCATCTTCGACCTTAAACAATACATTCGGGCAACAAACACAGCTACAGAAGAATCAAAGGTCACCTTTGCCACCATGCATCTACCTGAGAATGCGAAATTATGGCGGAGGTCGAGGTACATGGATATTCAAGAGGGTCGATGCACCTTGGAAAGACTGAAACAAGAACTTCAATCTCAATTCTTCCTAGAGAATGTCCAAATCTTGGCTAGAAGGAAAGTGTGGGATCTCAAACACACAGGAAACATCTGAGAGTATGTCAAACGGTTCTTGATGTTGAGGTTGGACATCTGAGAAAGATAAGGTCTTTCACTAAATAGAAGAACTGAAGTCATGGGCAAAGTCCAAACTATACGAGCAGATAATACAAAACCTCTTCATAGCCAATGTTACCGCTAAACGACTATTCGATCTGAGTAACGACCAGTCCCAAAATGTAAGGAGAAGCCAAACCTCCTTGAGTGGAGACACTCATAACCATATATTCAATTCAACCAGGATTGGCAGAGGAGATAGATCGGGAGTCGTGAAGGAAATGAACTTTTCATCAACATAGTGGAAGTATTGGGAATCGTTTTGATTTTATTAAGAATTAAAACAAAGCAATAAATTCGAGAGAGTAAGAACTCTACCTTTGTAGAAACCCTAGCATGCAAGACTTCTTGAAGTATTCCAACCATGCAAACGTTCTTCATATTCCACAAGTTCTCCCTTGCTATGATTCGAACACAAGGCCAAGGCTTGTTGGAGCCTCTTGAAATAAAATCGCAAAGGAATTGGAGAAGAATAGTTTCAAGAATTCTGTACCCATGTAATTTCATTATTCACAGAAAGTGGGAGAGGTTAGTTATGTCTTTGGCTCAACCCGAGAGTCCTATTTATAAGGACTCTAGAAGAATATTTGCCAAATAATATATTGCATATTTAATATATTAGATTAATAATACCTTATGCAAATCATATTTAAATATTATAACATACCATAATATATATTTAACTAATTTGAATCTCATGCAAATTTCAGATATATTTTTATTTAATGTATCAAATACATTAATTGATTTAATATTTATCGGTATCAAATACCATAAATATATTTTTCTTTAGTATATTTAATATATTAAATATTAATTTGAAAGCCTTCCAATTAAATATATTTATTTATTTATTTAATATATCTAATATATTAAATATTAATTTGACATTTTAAATTAAATTTATTTTCTCCTTTATATTTAATATATCTAATATATTAAATATCAATTTGAATATTTCAAATAAATTGAACTTTTTAGCGTTACTATAAGCTAGATTATAAGCTCTCATAATACAAAATTAATTAATTAAACTCTTTAATTAATTAATTTTCATTTATTAACTATAGGTTAGTCTATAGACGAGTTGTACTCTTGTGCACTATAGGACAAGTTATGTCTATTGATATAACCATTACAAGCAAGTCAATCCTTCACGAGCTTTTCATAATTATAGCTGAGTCAAAGTTCGTTTTACCTCGGTAATTACATCTTTCACCTTAAGTACGACTGATTCTCTAATTAACAATTTGTTTATGATCCAATCATAAATCAAGTCTCTCTCAGACCAATGAGAGGGTGGGGCCCCATTGTTCAAGTCACGAAATCAGTACTTAAAACAACTATCTACCTTTCTTATATGGGAAGGAGTGAATTCCATCTCATGATGTTATGTTCTCAACTCCCTATTTCGTCAAGTCCCCAAAATGTAGGCATATTGAATTAGCTAAAATAGTCATTCTCACCCATGTAAATTAGAGGACAAGCCCTCACAGGCCCGAGTTCATAACTCACTCAGGATTAAGATCGAGTAGCTTACAATCATCATGTGAAATATTAATCTTCTCAATTAACGAATTTATAAAGAGAGATTAAATATTTCCTTATCCAGTCTTATACAAACTCATTGTATAGGATACCCCCACTTACATGTCTCCACATGAACGAGTTGGATCAAATCATTTGTAACGGTTACAAAGTGGGCCGTATCAATAGGGTTACTAGGATAAGGCACCCAGCCTTATCCATACACCATAGACTCTTTAGGTTATTACTTGAACACGATTCTCTTGTATGTCAACCACATATTGTTCAAGATTACATTAATAACCTGGGATTTTCATATAATGGATAACAATTAAATTACAAATAAAATAATAAAAATTATTGTTAAAAACTAAATACTTAATTACGAGGTTTTAGGGCATAAATCCCAACAAGTCGGAGGGGGAGAACAAAGACAACCCAACAAAGGAATGGAGTCTTAGGCCAAGGGCCCTACAATCAAAATCGGCCACCTCCCTTTTGCTTCCTATGTAGATGGAACCATAGAGTATACGAGTGCCCTAAAAAAGCGACATTGCAATTTTTTCAAGCCACTTTGGACGCAGACTCGGAGACAAAGTCTGAAGGTGGGGAAATCGAAAAGCCACTGTTGGAGAACAAAGGCAACCCTCGTATGGGGGCCTGAAGTTTTTGTCCTCCCTACAAAAGAAAGTAGGGGAGCCAAAAGAGTCGATTGAAAAAGGTCTTAGTATGCAGAAGCATGAGTCAACCTTCAATTGACCAAGAGTACAATGGTCGATTCAGGAGCCACCCATAACTTTACACCGAGATTGAGGTAAATTGATTGAACATACATTTGAGACTATGGAAAGATGAAAGTTGTCAACTCTACAACTTTACTTATCCTTGGAGTAGCAAGGAGTACTGCTCTCAAGCTGGGAACCTAGCAGACTTTGTGATTGTCAAGATGGATGATTTCGATGTTGTACTCATGATGGAATTCTTATAGAACACAAAGTTATCGTCATGTTTTTAGCCAAAAATGATATCAGCACTCCCACTAAAGCAGAGTCTTGCACACAATGAACCTGTGTTCATGGGCATTCATGTGGTTGAAACCGAAGGGATAACGGAGTCTGTTCCCACAAAAATACAATGGGTACGAGAAGAGTACTATGAAATAATGCCAGATAGTCTCCCAAAAACCTTACCTCCACGTCGAGGTATAGATCGTGATATCGAGTTGATGTTGGGGTTGAAACCTCCGACAAAGAATACTTAATGACTCCACCTGAGTTAGCGGAGCTGCAAAAACAAATTGAGAAACTACTTACTGTTGGGTTCATCAAACCTACAAAAGCTCCCTAAGGATCCTCGGTGCCATTCCAAAACAAAAAGGACGGGAGTCTTTGCCTATGCTTAGACTACTGCACTCTAAATAAGATTACCGTAAAAAAACAAGTACCCTTTGCCCATCATCACCGACTTGTTTGATTGACTACACTGAGCAAAACCTCGTAATTAATTATTTTATTTTTAATAATTATTTTATTATTTTATCTACAATTTAATGTGATCCATTGTATGAAAATCTAAGATTATTAATGTAATCTTGAATAATATGCGATTGACATACAAGAGGATCGTGTTCAAGTAATGACCTAAAGGGTCTATAGTATATGGATAAGCTTGGGTGCCTTATCTTGGTAGCACTATTGATACAACCCACTTTGTAACCGTTATCAATGATTTGATCCAAATCGTTCATGTGGAGACATGTGAGTGGGGATATCATATTCAATGAGTATCTATTAAGACTTGACCAAGAAATATTTAATCACTCTTTATAAATCCATTAATTAAGAAGATAAATATTTCAAATGATGATCATATGCCGCTCAATCTTGATTCTGAGTGAGTTATGAACTCCTGCCTGTGATTGACTTTTCCTTTAATTTGCATGGTGAGAATAACTCTTATAGTCGATTCAATATGCCTACCATTTTACGGAATTGACCAAATAGGTGGGAATATAATATCTCGAGATAAAATGCACTCATTTACATATAAGGAAAGTAAATGAGTTGTTCTGTTGAATTGAACAATGGGGCTCCAAATTCTCATGGGCCCAAAAAGACTTGATTTATAATTTGATCATAAACAAATTGTTAATTAGAAAATCAGTGGTGCTTAAGCTTAAAAGGGTAATTACAGGGGTAAAGCTGACTTTTAACCTGACTGTAATTATGAACAACTCGTGAAGGATTGACTTCCTTGTCAAATCAATGGACATAATTTGTCCTATTGGTCATAATGAATGAAAATTTATTAATTAAAGAGTTTAATTAATATTTTTCTTTTATCATTCTAGCTAATAATTTGTAGATTTATAAGGTTCTCGTGACCTAAAATAACACTAAAAGGTTCAATTTAATTGAAAAGAAATTTTGGAGTGTTCAAATTAACATTTAATATATTTAGACATATTGTAATAGCCGAAAAATAAATAAAGAAATAAACAAATAAAAAAAAAACTTTATAAAAAAAAATTAAAATAATAATTAATTAAAATTGGAATTAAAAAAAAAAAATCATTCCTCACCTCTCTCCACTAACCCTTCCTCCCTTCCCACCATTATCTCTCCTGTACCCATTCCACCTGCAAAAAAAAAAAACAAAAAAACAAATATGAGAAGAAGTACCATTGTAGATTTAGAGATTTTTGTCAGTTATTATGGTAAAATCTTATCTCATATTTCCTTTTCCTTCATAGTTATGGGGATAAGAAATTAATTTAGGACCAAATCTTCTTTCCTATTTTTAACTAATAATCAGATCCCATATACAATTATTAGATTTTTGTTAGCATTTTAATTATACAAAATAAGGTTATAAGTTTGATTCAATAAAATTTTAGGTGACAAATCTATAAACTAAAAGATTAGTAGCCTGTAATTTGGTCAGTAATATCTGTTTACACAATTCAAAAACCTATTTACAGAATCAAAAAGATTAGAGAGAGAAGATTGAGGAAAGATTTGTTAAACATATTTAACAATAAAAGGAAATATTAGAGAGTGAGCTCCTTCCAATTTTAAAACCTATTTACAGAATGAAAAAGATTAGAGAGAGAAGGAGGGAGAGTAAGGAAAGATTTGTTGAATTTTCATCAGAGGGCAGTGAGCTTCTTTAAATTTGAAAAGATCCGAATTTTAAGATGGCCAATGTAAATTAAATTAGAGTAATAATTTTATAGAGGTAAAACTTGAAACTGATGTCATGAGCTCATATAGGTTGACTCGGATTTCAAATGACGGAATCGAACTTTCATTAAAGATATATTTGTGACAACGACTTAAGCTAACCAGGTAAGTGACCTTACTATCGGCATGGTTATATTTGATGTTGACACGTGCCATGTGGTTCTGCACGTGTCATATATATTGATATGTGTGAATTGTCTGTGGATTGATATGCTTCCTATATGTTATGCTATGTTATAATATGTGGTTTGTATGATAATAATTATGGTACGATGTGCTCAAAGACATGTTTGAGATAGGGTATGAGAAGGAAGCACAAAACGAAATGTAACGATAGGAGTAAGATACGTTCATGAAACGTTAGAGTTAGGTTACATACCGGAGTGCTATGGATAGGAGAGATTGATGAAAGAATACGGTTAGGTTATGGGTAGAAAGGGATAGGTTTGTGATAGATTGATAGAACGATAGCGTTAGGATACGTTCTTGTGACGATATGACTAAGGTACGTCACGTAATGATATGTCTGTGATAGGTATAAGAACGTTAAGGCTATGGTAAGTTAGAGAACGATATGACTATGAAGTGTTTACGTTATGACTTGGTTATGATATGATACATTGTATGCTAGATTATTGTGCTTAAGTACGAAATCATGTGAAC
>NC_036647.1:9761148-9803704 GCF_002806865.2 Cucurbita pepo subsp. pepo | reverse complement strand
AACTGTAACGACCCGAAATTTTCTACTTAATTTAAGGTCGCTACTGTATACATACCATAAACATTGAATGCGGAAGACTTCATTTAAATTCCATAAAACATAACCTTTAACTTAAAAACACAGCCATGGACTTACGTGCTTCGAAAACATCTTTAAAACGACACAACAAAAGACCCGAAATAAAATAAATAAGCGTTTAAGTTTAAAACATCCTATTCTATCCTAAGTCTAAGAAAATAAATACCACTATCCTATGCATGTGCCATGATCTCGAGTTGCGATGTCGTCGTCAGCCGTACAGGAATACCTTGCATTAACCTGAAAAATGTAGTAGCACATGGCCTGAGTATTTAAAGAAATACTCAGTAAGTGACCCCACTATGGGGTTAAATGCAACAATCACATGCAATGAATTGATGGGACCTATCCTTCATTTTGTTTCGTTTCATTTCATTTCGTTTCGTTTCATTTCGTTTCGTTTCGTTTCGTTTTCCCTACGGTGTAATCCTAACAGGTAATCGTGGACGTGTACCATATACTCTACACGCAGCCCATACGTGCGAGTATGGGCTCACCAGCTAGTTCGCACACTGCTGGGCCACTGTCCCTAGCCGGTGGGCATGCTCTGGGGGCCCACCGGGACCCGTTAAAACTAGAACCGTCACGGCAGCGCTATGCAAAGCATAACGATCGTTGTCCTGCCATTGGATGTACGCGTCCGTACCCTCGTGATGGGATAGGGGTATCCCCCCAAATGCATGAGCACACAATATGCATGAGGTCCCACTAGTCCTACAGTTATCATTAATGAACATAACCCCCTGTCACGTTTTCATGCTTACATGTCATTCTCATTCTCATTTCTTTACATATCATACATATTCCTAACGGGGTTATGTTTCATGCAATTTACCGTATTTCATGTCATACAATTCATGCAGTTACATTCAAATATTCATACAAACAAGCCATAATCGTTCAAGGACCACACATCGTTACATGCATTACACATCACATCAGACTAAAAGCATACATTCACGTTCACATAACTACGTACTTAAGCACAATAATCTAGCATACAATGTATCATATCATAAACAAGTCATAACGTAAACACTTCATAGTCATATCGTTCTCTAACTTACCATAGCCTTAACGTTCTTATACCTATCACAGATATATCATTACGTGACGTACCTTAGTCATATCATCACTAGAACGTATCCTAACGCCATCGTTCTATCAATCTATCACAAACCTATCCCTTTCTACCCATAACCTAACCGTATTCTTTCATCAATCTCTCCTATCCATAGCACTCCGGTATGTAACCTAATCTTAACGTTTCGTGAACGTATCTTACTCTTATTGTTACATTTTGTTTTGTGCATCCTTCTCGTATCCTATCTCAAACATCTCCTAGACCACATCGTACCATAATTATTATCATACAATCCATATATTATATAACATAACATAACATATAAGAAGCATATCGATCCACAGACAATTCACACATATCAATATATATGACACGTGTAGAACCACAGGGCACGTGTCAACATCAAAAAATAGCCATCCCGATAGTAAGGTCACTTACCTGGATAGCTTAAGTCGTTGTCACAAATATATCTTTAATGAAAGTTTGATTCCGTCCTTTGAAATTCGAGTCAACCTATATGAGCTCATGACATCAGTTTCAAGTTTTATCTCTGTAAATTTATTACTCTAATTGTTGGACAAAATTTAAAGAAGCTCACTGCCTCCCATGAAAATTCTGAATGAAATTCTGAATGTTTTCTGTTACACAAAATTGAAAGGAGCTCATCTTANGTGATGTTTTCTGTTACACAAAATTGGAAGGAGCTCACTACTGTTTGATATTTCGTTTTATTGTTAAATACTGTTTAACAAATCTTTCCTTAATCTCCCTCTCTCTCTAATCTTTTTTATTCTGTAAATAGGTTTTAAAATTGAAAGGAGTAAATAGGTTTTAAAATTGAAAGGAGCTCACTGCCCTGATATTTCCGTTAAATACTGTTTAACTAATCTTTCCTCAATCTCCATCCCTCTCTCTCTCTAATCTTTTTCATTCTGTAAATAGGTGTTTAACAAATCTTTCCTCAATCTCCATCCCTCTCTCTCTCTCATCTTTTTCTAAATAGGTTTTTCTGGTGTAAACGGNTCGTTACATATCATACATATTCCTAGCGGGGTTATGTATCATGCAATTTATGTATTTCATGTCATACAATTCATTCAGGTNGGATATTACTGACCAATTTTAAGTACAGGCTATGATCTTTATACATTTGCCACCTAAAATTGTATTGAATCTAACTTATAACCTTATTTTGTATAATTAAAATGCTAACAAAAATCTAATAATTGTATATGGGCTAACAAAAATTGTATTGAATCTAACTTATAAACTTATTTTGTATAATTAAAATGCTAACAAAAATCTAATAATTGTATATGGGATATGATTATTACACACTGTTAAAGATAGGAAATAAGATTTGATCCTAAATTAATTTCTTATCACCATACCTCTAAAGGAAAAGAAAATCTGAGATAGGATTTTACCATAATAACTGACAAAAATCTCTAAATCTGCGATAGCCATGGTACTTCTTCTCAAAAATCTCTAAATCTGCAATAGCCATTATACTTCTTCTCAGATCTGACCATTGTTGTTTGTCTTCTTCTCAGATTTGACCATTGTTGTTTGTCTGTTTCTTTCTCTTTTCTTTTTTGGCAGGTGGGATGGGTGAGGAGAGATAATTGTGGGAAGGGACGAAGGGTTAGTGGAGAGAGGTGGGGAATGATTTTTTTTTATTTATTCTAATTTTAATTAATAATTAATTTTTTATTATTACTATTTTACCTTTTTTTTTTTAATTTGTTTATTTCTTTATTTATTTTTTGGCTATTACAGATAAATTTGGAAATGTGGGGAAGAGAGGGATAGGGATCAACAAGTTATTGAACATTGTTTTTCTCTCCGAATCCAATTGTTTTTTCAATGAATCAGTGAATGGATCTATATTTAATTCGTGGGTGTACATATCTGAATCACATGAATTTCGTTAGGGTGGGGCTTATCCAAATATTCCAATTCATATTTAATATATTACATATATTAAATAAACATAAAAATANTTTTTTTTTTTTTTTTTTTTTTTTTTTTTTTTTTTTTTTTTTTTTTTTTTTTGAAGGGTCCAAATTAATATATATCTTAAAAAAGAAAAATATTTTTATTATATTTGATAAATTACATATTAAAACAATTAATGTATATTGATGGCCTACGTAAAAGTGAGAATTTAAATGATATTCAAATTAGTTAAATTTATACTCGAATATGTTATAACATTTTAATATGATTTAAATAAAATATTATGTTATAATATTTTAGATATTTAAATATATTATTTGATAAAAAAAAATGGTACAAAATCCCTTATAAATAGAACCCTTGCATTTAGCCAAGAGTACGTTTGATCCTTCCCACCTTTTTGGAGAGAATGAAACTCTGTCCTATAGAAAAACTCTGTCTCGTAGAGAAACTCTTTTCTCCCAGAGAATCTTTTTGAAACTCTCTTTCTCCAATTATTTGTGATTTTTGTTATGAGACTACTCATAGCAAGGAAGATCAGAATATAGAAAACTTCAACATAGTTGGAATACTACAACCAGTCTTGCAAGCTAAAGTTTCTACAAAGATAGAATTCTTGCTCTCGTATTTATTGTTTTGCTTCAGTTCTTAATAAAATTAAAACGGTTGTCATCCCATTCAATCGAATTGGGATGCCCCGAAAGTTAGTCCTTCTACTGTAGACATTATTTATTTTTTTGTTTTTTTTTTTTAAAAAAAAGATCAATTTGATTTTTTCTTTTTTATTTTTCTTTGTGGAATATGAATAGAGAAAATAGGATAGACTCATTTCTTTATGAAAGAATAAGAAATGGTTAATTACACAAAATAAATCTGTTTTTTTTTCACGAGGTAGAACTTCAAATTCCTATTTATTATTGAATCGACCATAGACTAATTCCCCTTCTATTTGGGATGGGAGTATTGACTACACCCAAAATTTTGAGCTTCATGGTACTCCTACCAAGCAAGGGGTTCCAATGGTTTCGTTACATGGATGAAAAGTTCATTCCCTTCATGTGTGACACAAGATATGGGGTCTTTGAATTCCTAGCACCCTTTTGTCTCACTAATACTCTTGTCACGTTTGTACGTTAATGAACTAAGTCTTCCACGAATATCTTGACAAATTTGTGGTAGTTTACTTGGATGATATTGTGATATATAGTTCTACTATGGAGGAACATCAATACCAGTTGCGATTGGTTCTTTGCGAGCTTGGAGACAATACCCCTCATAGCCAAATTTATAGTGAAGACAGATGGAAGTTTTATATGCCACTTCTTCAAACAACTTAAGTTATCATCGTATTTGCCAAGAATTTATAGCAAAATTTGATTCTAAGTTTGAGCACAAGCAAAGTAGAGCAAACCAAGCCACAAATTCCCTGAGTTGAAAGAGCAAAGATGCAACCCTATGCATGCTAGCTCATTTACAAGCGAGTAAGTTGAGTGGAACGAGAGAGTATCAAAGAACATCTGGCCAAAGACCCAGCCACCTAGGCCATCATGCAAGTAGCCAGGGAGGGAAAGACTCACTAGATTTGGGTCGAGGATAACCTACTCCTCACCAAAGAAAATCTACTATACGTTCCCCGTTTAGAGAACCTAAGGAGACTTCTACTGAAGGAATGTCATGACACTCCGTGAGCAGACCATAATGGATGGCTGAGAATCTATGCCCTCTTTAAAAGGAGTACTACTAGTGGAACCTTCGAGATGATGTGATGCAATTCATTGAGACATGTCTTATCTGCTAACAACACAAAGTCGAAAGGAAAAAAATTGTAGGACTATTGGAACCCCTACTAGTCCCCTCTCGACCATGGTTGAGTGTATCTCTTTTACTTTATCACACACCTACCCAAGATAGGAGAATTTGAGTCCATCTTATGATCATGGAAAGATTTTCTAAGTACGCCACATTCGTCCCGACTCCCAAGTCGTGTTCCACAACAACTATTCTTCCAAAACGTTGTCAAGCTGTGGGGCATCCCCTCGAGTATCATTAATGGTCGTGATGAAAGATTTATGGAAACCTTTTGAACCGAGCTATTCAAGTTTTTGGGGTCAAGTTTAAACATCTCTTCAAGCTACCATCCCCATATATATGAAAAAACTGAAAGGTTTAACAACATGCTTGAAAAGTTCTTACGTCACTTCATCAATGCAAGACAAAAGAATTAGGTCAAGATGTTCGATGTTGCTCAGTTTAGCTTCAACTGTTAGCAACGTTCATTGATAGGAAAGACTCCTTTCAAGACAGTATGTGGCATGCTCCATGTCATTGATCACTTCTATGCCAGAAAAGCCCACAAGCTTATAAATTCACCAAGGAGTGGAAGCAAACCTCTGGAGTGACATGTGCGTACTTTGAAAAAGCTTTGCGACGAATGAAGAAGCGGGCAGGCCTAAAATGTAGACCATTGGAATTCCAAGCGGGTGACCAAGTCTTATCAAGCTGAGACCAAAAAAGTTTCAATTTCGAGGAAATAGGGATCAAAGACTAGTGCAAAATTGCAAAGGGCCAGTCGAAGTCATCAAAAAAGTCAGGAGGACTTCATACCGTCTTCAACTACCGACATGGATGAAGAATTCATGTAAGTAGTTTGAAACCATACCACCCAGATGATGAGGATCATCGACGTAATGAAGTGATGCGACCTCCCGTTACGATGAAAGATACAAGCAAGAAAGAAGTGGAAGAGATCTTAACCGAACGAACACATCACATCAGCAACCCAAGGTGGAACATACAATAACTTCTAGTTAGGTGGAAAGGACTCCCAAAAGTAGAAATCAGTTGGGAACGTGCAGAAGACCTGAAGTCAGCCGCACCTCAAATTACGGAGTTTGAAGAGATGAAACGGTTGACAGAGATGTCAACCAATTAAGTGAGGGAGGATGTCACAGTCATGCTTGTCCAAGGCGTGTTGCCCATGATCGCATTACTGTTACATGCCTAAACACCTTGCATTGTATCACTTTATTGTTTTCCTTCCCTGCTTTCATGATATATAGTTTCCTTATTATATTTTCTAGTGTATGACGTTTCGACAAAATCATGTTTACACCTGGTAGACTTGAAATGTCTCATGATGTACTATAAGGGGATGCGACTAGTAGTCAATTCTTCCTACCCAGAATTATATGCTATCTAAGCCGTTATGTTGTCTTTTTTGCTTATAGTCTATGACATTAATTTCTTCATTTGCCTCAATCTTGCTTTCAAACTCTCTTTTTAAAATCTCTCTCTACCCCCATTTTCTAAAACTTTATTCTTAAAACGAGGTCAGAGACTTGGATATTGTCACCCAGTTGAAGGCAACACGATTTTGAGTTGACTGATTCACTCTGTAGTAAGAGTGAGTATTACATAATCACCTACAAACATCTTATAAGAGTGCGATTGTGAGACATAGCAACGACAATGACCAACTCATAATCACAAACTTAGTCCCCTATCAATTAAACAACCATACTGCCATCATTAATGAATTTGCACAAAACAACATTTTCCATAATTTCAAAGGGAAATCTGATTAGCCATGGCTTGAACGTACACGGTTGTCTGAGTCAAACTATATTGGTGGTTGCACTTGATTCCCATCAAAACTTTCATGGCGATCTTCAATTTTCTTCAAGAACTTTGATGATACCATACTAATGCAAAATAGAAAGTTTGAGAGAGTTGACATCGATTAATTCGAAAATGGGGCGGAAAATGTTTGGGAATCGGTTTTCAACTAATATATATGGACATTTGGATTGTTACAGAATTAGTGAAAAATGGATAATAAAACATATAGAATAATGTTAATGAGTTTAATTTTTAGAAGCTAAAAGCTAAGAATCAAATAATTATTAAATAGAAAAATGCATACATGACATCAATGGCTCAACCAATGGCTCAACCACTGATATTATAAGAATTGATTTTTGTATGATTTCATAAATAATTTCAACCATATCTTAAAAAATTTCGACCATATCTTAAAAAATATAATTAAAATTGAGTTGAATGATGATACATAACATTTTTTATTACGATGAGCTATAATGCATACATTTTTTATAAATAATGCCGACGTCATCTCATTGTAGATCCTTAGACATTGAGTAAGTTCTATTACGTTCTAGACTAAATTTGAAAGTTGTTTCTAATTTTTTAGTTCGATATTTTTAGTAAATTTTTATGATATTTCAGTATACCAAACTAAAAATTATAATTAGAAGACAAATTTGAATCTAAGTCAATCTCAGAATATATGAATTGACATTATTAAATTTCAATTAAACTCATCAATTTTGGTCGATTTTATTTTTCTTTTTTTGTTGAAATTGATTTCAAAAAATCATGCAGATTTCTGAAAATTATTTAAACCACCTGTTTTCTTGTAAATAAATTACGTTTTATTTTTATTATTTTATGATTAAAAAACATTGTCTTAAAATCATTCTCCTAAGAATCTCATCAAACGATTTTTTTTAAAAAAAAATTATTAGACTGAAAAAAATATTTGAATATAGGAGATTACATCAACCAAAAATGTGGTTTTAGAATTCCTCATTCAATTTTATTGTATTTAATAAGTGTTGAGTAGCGTCCTCCACTCCTATAATTAGAGTCATGCATGTTAATAAAGTTCCACAAAACTATTCAAAATTTTAAATAAAAAAAAAACACCAACAACATTTTTTTTAAAGTAAAATAACTTTGTGAAGTTTCAAGTCAAAATATAAGTAAATTAAAATACCATCAATTAAATGAATCTAAATCATAAATTTAAAATAAACTTAATTAAAACGTTCAATGTATAAAACTAATGGAGAAACATGCTCATACAAAGCACATTACTCAATCAACTTAAGAAATTTTAAAAAAATGTTGAATATTAAAATATTTTGTAGCAAACCTTCACTAATTGGATTAAACATGCAACGGTTGCCAACTAAATAATTATTTTCAAAACTTTTCATTTTCATAAATTATTTTCAAACCTTTTCATTTCGAGGTTGACAATTAATCTATTATTTTGAGTTAACTAATTGTAACGACTCGAAATTTCCTACTTAATTTAAGGTCGCTATTGTATACGTACCCATAAACATTGAATGCGGAAAGCTTCGTTAAAATTCCATAAAACATAACCTTTATCTTAAAACACAGCCATAGACTTACGTGTTTCGAAAACATCTTTAAAACGACACAACAGAAAACTCGAAATAAAATAAATAAGCGTTTAAGTTAAAAACATCCTATTCTAGCCTAAGTCTAAGAAAATAAATACCACTATCCTATGCATGTGTCATGGTCTCGAGTTGCGATGCCGTCGTCAGCCGTACAGGAATGTCTTGCCTTAACCTGAAAAATGTAGTAGCACGTGGCTTGAGTATTTAAAGAAATACTCAGTAATTGACCCCATTATTGGGGTTAAATGCAAGAACATGCAAATGCAATGACGGGCTCACCAGTCAGTTCGCACACCGCTGGGCCACATTCCTTGTCTGGCGAGCATACTCTAGGAGCTCCTTAGGTCGGACACCCGTTAGAACTAGTAACCGACACGGCAGCGCTATGCAAAACATAACGATCGTTGTCCTGTCATTGGATGTACGCGTCCATACCCTCGTGATGGAATAGGGGTATCCCCCCAAATGCATGATCACACATAATGCATGAGGTCCCAATATTTCTACTTTTATCATTCATGAATATAACCCCGCTATCATCTTTCATGCTTAACATGTCATTTCTCATTTTTCAGCCTACGTATCATACAAAATCCTAACGGGGTTACATTTCATTTCGTTTATCGTGATATCATGTCATTCATAACATGCTGTATACATACAATTTAGAAAACATAACATAGGTCATATCGTTCTTTTAACATGTCATTTCATACATAACATAGGTCATTTCATGCATTACGTGATATCATGTCATTCATAACATGCTGTATACACTTCATGCTTTTAACATGTCATTTCATAACGTGCAATTCATACAACCATTACCTCAATGGTCACACAAAACAATCTAAAGAGGACACATCACATCACAATATATCGTATCATAAACATTAAATATTGTGAACACTTCATGGTCATATCGTTCCCTAACTTATCATAGCCTTAACGTTCTTATACCTATCACAGTCATATCATTATGTAAACGTACCTTAGTCATATCATTACAGGAACGTATCCTAACGCTATCGTTCTATTAATCTATCACAAACTTATACCTTTCTACCCATAACCTAACCGTGTTCTTTCATCAATCTCTCCTATCCATAGCACTCCGGTATGTAACCTAACCTTAACGTTTCATGAACGTATCTTACTCCTACATTTCATTTTATGCATCCTTCTCGTATCATATCTCAAACATATCCTTGAACACATCGTACCATAATTATTATCATACAATCCACATATTATAACATAACATAAACATAATATAAGCATACCAATTCACAGATAATTCACACATATCAGTATATATGACAGGTGTAGAACCACAGGCACGTGTCAACATCAAATATAACCATGCCGATAGTAAGGCCACTTACCTGGTTAGTTTAAGTCGTTGTCACGGATATATCCTTAATGAAAGTTTGATTCCGTCCTTTGAAATCCGAGTCAACCTATGTGAGCCCATGACATCAGTTTCAAGTTTGAACTCTATAAAATTATTTCTCTAATTTACATTAGTCCCTTGTTAAAAGTCTTTAAATGTTATATATCTATAATTATATTTTTATTAAAAATCTTATTTTTCATCGTTACTGTTTCTATAAAAAAAAGTAATAAAGTTATTTAAGTTATTATGGGCTAAACTAGTCTCTATATTTACCTTTCTCCCTATATTTAGTTTGTGGTTTTTAACTCCTGAATTTTTTTTTCTTCTGTATTTACTCGTTGCTTTTTAACTTTGTTCTCATGTATTCCAAATTTCAAGTGGGTACCTATTTCCAAATCTTTCCTTATCTCAGTGTTTCCTATTCACAAATTTTCTTGGTCATTCTATTTTTAATTTATTCATCTGGCTACTGATATAAATTTAGCCTAATATTACTAATCTGACGTGATTTACTAGAATTCGTATAAATAATTGACATTTAGTTTCTAACTCAAAGTTAAACTATTGTAATAATTTAATGAAGATCTACATTTCGCTGTGATTTCTAAAAAAGAAATAGGATAAAAGAATTGGTGTGATTTCTAAAAAAGAAATAAGATAAAAGAAAACGAAGATTTAATATATACCGATCAGATCTATCTTCAGGTAAATCTTAAGTGAATCTCAATTCGGTAAAGACCATTCTCTTTCTTTTCTCAAGTAGATCTGACCATTGTTTTTCTGTTTCTTTTTGCAGTTACTTTTTGGGTAAGGATGGGTTGAGGAGAGATAATTGTGGGAAGGGATGAGAGGTTAATGGAGATAAGTGGGGAAAGGTTGTTTTTATTTTATTTTATTTTATTTGTATATTATTATTATTTTAACTACCTTTTTATAATTATTTTTATTNTTTTTTTTTTTTTTTTGGACTATTACACTAATTATATGATTGATATATAGGAGTCTCACTTTCCATATTTTTTATGATAGTACATGTCAGTACATGTCATTCACATCCATGAAGTCACACAATTATTTATTTATTGGTGACCCAACATTACATGTACTAGCATTACAATTGCTTTGTTCATCCCATTATAATCACAGATAACAACGATGAACAAAGAAAACCTAATGAAAATAACATTATCTCAGTTGTTCATCCTATTGTGATCTCTGGCGTGGTCACGATAATGGGTGTGATAGTTTGTCATCATTAGGTGATTAGGGTCGAGTGATTATGCATGTGGACTACATGGTGACGTGAATAGCTGAATGCATACTTTGTACATATTTTAATCTTTGCACCATTTAAGGATCCTCAAGTATTCTAGGAGAAGTTATTAATAGGAAAAAATTTATTGGATAAATTATTAGTGGTGGAGCATTTCTATAAGTTATTAATTGCAGAGAATTTCTAGTAGAAATTATTAGTTGGGAATCGCTTCAAATGTATGTTTATTACAAAGAAATTGAAAAAAAAAAAAAAAAACATTTGTACTTGAAGTACCTTAGTACAAGGAAACCCTCTCCTCCAAATTTTGTATTATTTATTTTGTTTGTTTTTGTTGGTTATTTATTTGGGTGTTCATTCATAGATAGCCAAAACCAATATTAGTATCAGAGCTGAGATGTCAAAACAAATGTCATCACCATATAAGTACTCGAAGGAGATGCAATGACGATAAAAGACAGAAAAGAGGAGAATGTAACACTTCAATACTCGTTACTAAGGAAGAGTAACGACAAAATGTAGTCATTAAAGATTCGTGTGTAGGACGCCATCATGCATGGTGATGAAATTGAGGAGCACAAGGACGGGATGACACTTGTTGTTGCCTACCAAGCAGTCCTTGAGGACATTATTCTTTTGTTGGCAAAGAAGGACTTGATAAAAGTAGCATGGGAGATGTTGCAAATAATGTGTACCGGTGTGGAATAGGTTAGGGAAGCAAAGGTCACCTTGAAGAGCGATTTCGAGGCTATTCGCATGAAGGGTGGGACCAAGGCGCATAGGCTATACAATCCTCAACACGAGAAAAATCATGTTACCAAAGAGATGTCGTATTCGAAGAAGAAAAAAAGTGGGATTTGTGTAGCATCGGCGACAACAAACAGACTATTGTGGCGGTCACAACTCTAGAAGAAGAGAAAAATATAGCAGACCTAAAAGTGTAGCGATATCGACATCAATAAACTCACACATGTCATCACCAATGACACTGGAAAATGTGATGAGTTCTCCGAAACAAGAGAGCTTCGGGGAGAGAATAGGAGGATCCACAACATATGGTGGACTAAATTTTTTTTTCTCTCACTAAAATTCATGGTGATGCACCTACTAGAATAATTGGATCCCGACGAGCTAATGTTACTCGTTGCCTAGGAGACAACTGAATGGAATGAACTCATAATCCATATAGCGAAAACATTGAGAACCGTTTTGATTTTATTAAGAATTAAAAGAAAACAATAAGCATGGGAGTAATAACTCTATCTTTGTACAATAGAAACTTTAGCTCGCAACTCTTTAAATTATTCCAAGCTTGCAAGACTCTTTGAAGTATTCAAACGTAGAAGTTCTTCCACATTCCACATCGCTATGACTCAAACATAAGGCCAAGACTTATAGGAAGCTCTTGAAACAAAATCACAAAGGGACTGGAGAATGAGAGTTTTAAGAAAATTCGGTGGAGTAAGAGTTTTATTCTCCAAAGAGAGTGCGAGAGATTTGTGTCCAAATATTTATGGTGTGTTTGTAGTTATATATATATATATATATATATATATATATATTTTAAGGAATTGGTTTGTGGTCGGTAACAAATAATAGTAATACATAGGATTCAATAAATAAATAAATAAGAGACAACCAAAAATTATAATAATCAATATTTGTAATACACTATTATTATTGTTATATTAGACTCAAAGATCATACTTCACCTAATTAGAAGAATGGTTTTAATATAGAAAGAATAAATGTAGAACCTAATTTTGAGTGTCTGATTATGCAATACTTTTTTCTTTTTAGTGTGAGAATGAATCCCCTAATCAAATTTTGTTTATAGAGCGTCTCGACGAATATTTGTGACATAATATATTTGATATATTTAAGTATAATATCATATATAAATTATATTTAAATATTATAAAATATAATATATATATATCTAAATAATTTGAATATCATTCCAATTTTAAATATATTTATATTTAATACATCCATATACATTAATTGATTTAAATCAATTAATATTTAATTGTATCAATACAATTGATATATTTTTTTCTTTTTAATATATCTAAGGTATTAAATATTAATTTAAACCTTCCAAATTAATATTTTTCCTCTCATTTATATTTAAATATTTAATACATTAAATATTAATTTCCACCCTTAAAATTAAATATATATTTTTCTATTTATATAATTATCTAATATATTAAATATGAGTTTCAACCTTTTCACATTAAATCTATTTTTTCATTTGTATTTAACCCGTCTAATATATTAAATATTAATTTAAACATTTTAAATTTTTCTATCAATCAAAATGAACCTTAATTAATCAATTTTCATTCATAACCATAGGTCACTCCACTATTGACCTAAAGTTGCACTCTTATGCATAGTAAAAAAAGTTATGTCCATTGATAATCATTACAAACGAGTCGTTTATAATTACAATTGGGTCATAAGTTTGTTTTACCCCTATAATTACATCTTTCACTTATGTACTACTGACTCTCTAACAAACAATTTGTTTATGATCCAATCATAAACTAAGTCCCTCTCACGCTAATGAGAGAATGTGGCCCCATTGTTCAAGTCTCGAAATCAATACATAAGAGAGCAACTCATCTACTTGGTCAAATCCCGAAATCAGAAATTAAGAGTAAATTTCATCTCATGATATTATGTTCCCAACTCCCTATTTGGTCAAGTTCCCAAAATGGTAAGCATATTGAATCGGCGACAAGAGTCATTCTCACCTATGTAAACCAAAGGATAAGCCCTCACAAACAGGAGTTCACAACTCACACAAGATTAAGATTGAGTTGCATAGGATCATCATGTGAAATATTAATCTTCTTAGTTAACAAATTTATAAAAGAGATTAAATATTTCTTGGTCAAAGTCTTATGCAAACTTATATGATACTCCCACTCATATGTTTCCACATCAATGATTTGTATCAAATCATTTGTAGCAATTACAAAGTGGATCGTATCAATAATGTTACCGGGATAAAGCACTCAACCTTATTCATATACTATAGACCATTTAGGTTTTACTTGAACACTATTCTCTTGTATGTCAACAGCATACTGTTCAAGATTACCATAATAACCTTGGATTTTCATACCATGAATAATATTAAATAGTAAATAAAATGATAAAAATTATTATTAAAAGTTAAAGGATTAATTATGAGGCTTTAGGGCATAGATCCCAACAACAACAACTTACCGTGAAGAAGCTTGAAGCCATTGAGAACGGGATGGCAGGAGACCATGTAAAACAAGCTTGAAACCATTGAGAAGTATAAGATGTGGGAATGTACCGACTTACTGCCCGATCACAAGTCTCTCGGTTTGAAAGAGTGTGAAGTTGAAAAGAACAGCGAAGGGAACGTCATCAAGCATAAAGAAAAGCTCGTGGTGAAGGGGTATGTACAACGGCAAGGAGTTGATTCTAAGGAGATCTTTGCGCCAGTGGCTAGACTCGATCATATGAGGTTGATTTTTGCCATCGTGACTCAACATGGGTGGCAGGTTCATCAGCTAGACGTCAAATCAGTATTTCTAAATGGTGACCTCCAAGAAGAAGTGTAAGTTGTCCAACCTAAAGGTTTCATCATCAAAATCAAATAGCACAAAGTGTACAAGTTGCAAAGGTCCTCTACGGTTTACGGTAAGCACTGAGGGTGTGGAACATACGCCTGGACAAGAGCTTGAAGAGTCTTCGTTTTATGAAGTACTCGCAAGAGCAAGAAGTCATGGAGTTGAAGCACTCATCGTTGGCGTGTACATTGACGACTTGATCCCCACCATACAAGTATAGAATACTTTAAAAGGTTCAAGCAGCAAATGATGGAAGAATTCGAGACGATTAAACTTAGGTTACTCACATACTATCTCAATATTAAAGTGGACCAGAAAAAAGATTGCATCATGCTAAGGTATTTGGACTAGACTAAGAAGTTGCTACAACAATTTAAGATGACAGAGTGCAACCCAATAAAATATCCCATGGAAGGAAAGTTACAACTTGAACAATACGCTGAAGGAAGTTTAGTGAATCCCATCAAGTATAGACGCATCATTGGAAGTCAAAGACAGTTGACTCATACTCGTCCACATCTTTGATATGTTGTCAAAATGGAGACGAGTATAGATGTATCATTGGAAGTCAAAGGTAATTGACTCATACTTTAGAGAAATTTACTATGATGCATCATCAACCGGTCAAATGACAATGGGAAGGAAACCACAATTTACAAACTACAACACTCACATTTAATACTATAGTAATAATAAGAAAGATTTATAATAAGTAAATTAATTTTAAAAAATTAGATAGAGGGAAATCAACGTGTGGGAGAAGAAAACTCAAGCAGTGGGGGAGAGAAAATAACTTGGCCGAGGGGTTTGGAGGCTCAAGGATATTTAGAGAGAAATTTTGAATGGATTGAGGCAAATGAACAAGGCGCAAAACACAGTTACAAACGTACGGACCCAATTATGACTCGAGCTTCTTGGTGAGCAAGTGTTACAAGTTTGATTAGGAATATTTTGTTGATCGAATATCTAAACGCAAGAACATTTATTTGAGATTCAAATCCCTCTACAAACCAGATTAATCATGTCAAGCTGGAATGATTCTAAACAAACAATTAAACTATCTAGAAGAAGAAAAAAAAAAAATAATAATTCAAACACACTGTTTTAGGAGAATGGAGAATGGTGGCTAGTTTTTTGTTAAAGTAGCTACCACAAGTAAGCTTTATTCATAGAAAATTGAAAAACATTTGCTATTGAAATATTTTAGTAAAAAGAAACTCTCTTAAATTTTTTTATTTTTAATTTTGGTTATTTGTTTTAGTATGTTTGGATTGACGGTCAAACCAACCTCAACAACATCTAGAGCTATAAGGATGTACGTCAAGGACTGATTGGGGAGGAGAAGATTGAATAAAAAAATTGAAAGTGAGGGACATAAGAGAAACCCGAGAGAGAGAGAAAAGTAGGATTTACCAATGGTTCTTGCACAAACTGTTTTTTACTCAACACCAACTAACCCCTATTGTCTTAGTAGATCCCCCAAAATTTATCCCATTAAACATATAAATCACCCTTTGTAGATTCTTTTACGCTCACATGACATCGTCTAAAAATACTACTTGGTCTTTTTAAAAAGAAAAAACATAAATATTTAAAGGTTATCGTCGAAATGGTCCTTTAATGAATGGAGACGAAGGAGGCCCCATACATTTCAAATGAAATCGAAGGAATGAGAATTGACAATGACATATAATTTGAATATACTCTGTGCAGTGGGGGATGTATTGAAGAGTAAATTTGAAACTTTTATTTAAAAGGAACTAAAAAGGGCATTTATATATATATATATATAAAAAAAAAGAAATGAGAAATGGTAGTTAATATTGGAATAAATGTAAAAAGATGAACCTAAATTAGAAAATAAGAAAAATTGGTCAAAAAATGTATAAATAGGAAAAGGATCGGTGAAATCTAAAATAGAATAATTTGACCAAAAGGCAATGAATCTGAAGTTATGTCTGTAAAAATATTTTGGTTGTAATACAAAAAGGAGGAATACAGAGCAAATCTCCGGGTCTCTCTCTATCTCTCTCTAACCTCTGCTTCGCTGTTAACAAATCCGATTCCTCTGTCCCTTTGCCCTTCCTCCCTTACTCCAACCTTATAACTCACCCTCCTCTCCTCCCTCTCTTCTCTAATTTTGCAACTCAAATCTCTCTCTCCCTCTCTCTCTCTCTCTTCTTCAGGTAATATCTCTCTCCCCCTCTTTCTCTTACAACCCTTCTTCTACTTCCATGCTTAAATCTACACTCTAAACACAGGGGATTCTACTCTTCCTAATTGCAACAAAATGAACAAGATGGTGGTTCAACACAACGCGTTTTCAGTTCATGACGACATGCTCAACGCCTCCGCCCTCGACGAACGACTGGTTTGCCCAAAACCCCGCCGTCTCGGTTCCATCAACGTCCGCCCTTTTCAATCAGATGCTTTGGAACTCCTCTTCTTAAAGGTACATAATTTGGGTTCGAATTTTTTATTCCATAAAACAATTTTTATTCAATCTTTTTTCTTTTTCCAGGGTGGTTGTGGATTGGAGAGTTTTAACAGTAGTGGTACAGAATTAGCCTCGTCGCCGCCGTTTTTTTGTGGCTCGCCGCCGAGCAGAGTAGCTAACCCATTAATCCAAGACGATCGATTTGGGGATGAGAAGCCCAAGGTGTTCCCCATCTTCTCGTCAGCGCCTCCTTCTCCGTCGTCGCCTCCGCCGTCAACTGGTCGGACAGGCGGATGTGTTCGGGTTAATTTTGGAAACAACCCGGCGGTGAGAATTGAGGGGTTTGAATGCCGGCTCGATAGGGAGAGGCGAAACCGCAGCGTTGCTGCTCTGGCTTAGAAACGCGATCCAAGTGGAGCGGAGCCCGATTGAACAATGACGATGACCAACAAACCACAAACACATGGATTTTTATTTTTATTTATTTTATTTTTATTTTTTTCCAAATATTTAAAATTTAAAATGAAATTTAGAAAAAAACAAAAAGGAAAAAAAAAAAAAAAAAAAAAAAAAAAAAAAAAAAAAAAAAAAAAAAAAAAAAAANAAATAATGTGAAAAAGGAAATGAAACTTTTCTTTTTAAAAAATATATTTTGGGATAAATTGGAGCCAAATTCTTTATTTTATATATATATATATATATANGACCAAAAACCCATTATTGTAAATAATGTGAAAAAGGAAATGAAACTTTTCTTTTTAAAAAATATATTTTGGGATAAATTGGAGCCAAATTCTTTATTTTATATATATATATATATATAGTTTAGGTAATTGTACAAATAGCGGCGATGAAATAGGGATGATGTGAAATTTCAATTTAAAGTGGGATTTTTGTTTGTGTTCCTTTATTTAAATTCAATAATTATGAGATGGGTTTTGGCCCTTTTCTTTACAATTTTGGACAAATATTACCAAATAAATAAAATTTTCATGCATTGGATGAGTATTTATGGTAACATATTTGCACTCTAACCTTACTTTTTCAAACATCCAACTAAATATTTATCCAAATCTATTTTTTTTCCCCCCCCTAATACCTTTAATTCTTATTTGATTCCAATTTATGAGATGGGTACGTTTGGTACTTGCATCAATGTGCTCTTTTGTTTTGTTATCTAATTTCTAATAATGCTTACTTTTATTTTTAGAATTTGGGTAACCATCCAAATCATATAATACCTATACAATGATTAAGACCATTCTAACCAACTTTTGGGAAATACAATTTTAACCTAACAATTAATGTTTGTACAGAGTGGAAAAGAATTGAACGCAGGCATAAATGATGGATTAAGTAACAAATTAATTATTAATTATGTATATTAATTTTCAAAGAACATCGCGACTACAATTTTTTCTCTCTATTCACCGTTGAACTTCTCTCTACCTTTAAGCAAGAGATTTCTAGAATTCTATAATTTCTCTTCACAAATTTTCTAAGAGATTAAGTTACTATAAAAAAATAAAAAAACTTTACTTTTTCTATTCAATATTTTTCTCTTAATTAGTCAATACCGGACTTCAACAATTTCTCCTCTAACAAAATACATCATTGACTCTCCTCCTTGAAGAGTAATTTTCTACCTAATTTAAAGTCTCTATTGTATATATATTATGAACATTGAATGCAGAGAAACTTCATTTAAACTTTTATAAAACGTCATATTCATCTCAAAATATAGTCGTGGACATACATGTTTTGAAAACATCTATAAAATGATACAACAAAAGACTAAATAAAATAAATAGACGTTTAAATTCAATACATCATATCCTTGCCCAAGTCTAAGAAAATAAATGTGACTACCTTATGCATATGTCATAGTCTCGAGTTGTGATGTTGTCGTCAGCCGTATAGGAATGTCTTGCCTTTAATCTGAAATAGAAGTAGCACGTGACTTGAGTATTTAAAGAAATACTTAGTAAGTGACCCCATTATTGGGACTAAATGCAAGAACATATGAATGCAATGAGGGACCTATCATGTCAATCTATTTTCCTACAACACTATTTTAAAGGGCAGCTTGGATGTGTATCATATACTCTACACACAGCCCATACGTGCGAGTATGAACTCACTAGTCAGTTCCCACATCGTTGGGCCCCTTTCCTTATCGGGTGAGAATGCTCTAGTAGTTCTTTATGTCGGACACTCGTTAGAATTAGTAACTGTCACAACAGCATTATGTAAGACATAATGATAGTTCTCGTGCCTAGTGGTGTACGCGTCCGTACCCTCGTGATGGAATAGGGGTATCTCCCAATGCATGAGCACACATAATGCATGAGGTCCCAATATTTTTCCATTTTCAACATTATTAAATATAACCTCGCTATCGTTTTTCATTCATATCATACCATTTCTCATTTTTCAGATCTCATCTCATGCATAATTCTAACGGGGTTATATTCATGCCTTTTATCGTGATATCATGTCATTCATAACATATTGTATACATACAATTTAGGAGACATAACATACGTTCCATACTTTTAACCTAACGTTTTATAATGTGCGATTCATATAATAATTACCTCAACGGTCACATATAACAATCTAAACATAACATATCACATCACAATATATCATATCATAAACATGTGAATTTATCATATATCTCGTACTATAACATATATCACTATATATGTATATATATACACATCATTCACATGTCATATCATAAACATATCATATCGTAAACGTTTCATGGTCATATCGTTATATGAACGTACCTTAGTCATATCGTTACAGGAACGTATCCTAATGCTACGTTCTATCAATATGTCATAATCTTATCCCTTTTTACCCATAACCTAACCGTGTTCTTTTATCAATCGATCATGACCATATTGTTTTTATCAATCTCTCATGTCCATAGCACTTTGATACGTAACTTAACCTTAACATTTCATGAATATATCTTACTCCTATCGTTACATTACGTTTAGTGCATCTTTCTCGTATCCTATCTGATATGAGGAAATCACTACAAGGGGAGTAAGATTCGGATTACCTTGTTGATCGAATATCTCAAGGTAAGAATATTGTTTAAGATTCGAATCACTCCACAAGCAAGATTGATCATGTCTAGCTTGAATGATTCTACATGCAACCTAAACTACATAGAATTGCAAAGAAACTTAGCCATTGGCTAAAGAAAAGCACAAATGCTTCTTTTACTATATTTTCCAAGTCCGCTTACAAATACAACATACGTGGCTTTATATAGCCTCAAAAATGAATCTATTAAAGGCATTCCAAGATAACATTCATACTTTATGGTCATAATTAGCCATTATGTAAATGTAATAAAAAAGTCTTAAAATACAATAACTCTAAATTACTCTAAATTGTAACCCACCCAAAATTTATTACAATCAAACTTCATTCTTCTTAAATGTGGCATGAATTGAAACATCTTTTGATAATTTTGACAATCTTTTCTTCACATCTTCATTGAAGTATATTGTATGATTGATGTCTTTTGGTTCATATCACTATCTCAAACATATCATTGAACACATCGTATTGTAAGTATTATCATAGAATTCACATATTATAACATATACATATCATATCATAAGCATACCGATCCCGAAACAATTCACACATATCAATATATATGACATGTGTAGAACCACAGGGCACATGTCAACATCGAATATAACCATGCCGATAGTAAGACCACTTACTTGGATGACCTTAGCCGAAGTTCTAGCTAACTCCAAATTAACTTGCTTTCGTCCCTCAAATTCATTTGCACTTATGCCAAGGAGCTTCACCTTATTAAAGATGTTCACCAAATTCTTTCAGTAATTCTAATTCCTAAATTTTGTAAGTATTTAACAAATTCTTAATCTTTCTATTTAGATTTAATGTTTCTTGGGATCAAATATGTTTAACCATGGCTAACATACAATTTATTAGATACTATAATTTTATAATATGATTGAGAATTATTCATAGATGAATGAGAATTACTTTATAGATGAAAATATATGTTTTTTATTATATTTACTAGTATCAACCATTTAATACTTTTCATATCTTCCCCTTTTTAGATCTGTGTCTGTTTTTTTCGTTCTATTATCTTTTGTGTTTTTATTTTAACATATTTTTACTCTCAAATCTTCCTTTCTATTTTCTCTTTGTATTTTTTTTTTCTGTATTGTGCATTCTATCGTATTTTCTTTTTTCTTTCTTTTGATTCTGTTGGTGATATGGTCAATGTTAATCCATTCATTTGGCCACTAATATAAAATTACTGATTTGACATTACTCATTAACCTCATTTACTATAATTTGCATAAATATCTAATTTCTAACTCAAACCTAAACAATGGCAACCATCTACGAAAGATATAATTTGTAATTGACTCTGATTTTCTAAAAATGAAATTAGAATAAAAGAAAAAGATGATTTAATATATACCTTAAACTGACGAGATCTCTCTTCACTTAAACCTCCCTCTACCGGCCAAGGTCATTTTAGTTTTTCTCAAATCCGACATTTTGGTTGTTTTCTATTTCTTTTTTAGGAACTTGATAGAGTGGCTTGTTTTTCTGTTTCTTTTTGCACCAACTTATTCTAGCTTAATAGGTGGGTTGAGGAGAGATAATTGTGGGGAGGGATGAAAGGTTAGTGGAGAGAAGGGGAAAAGGTTAGTGGAGAGAAGGGGGAAAGGTTGTTTTTTTTTTTGTTTATTTATTTATTTATTTTTATTATTATTNATAAGAATTCCTCTTCTCTCATCACATTGGTGGTCCAATAGAGCTCTACCATTGATCTTCACTATGATCCCTCATCACATTGGTAGTCCAATAGAGCTCTACCATTGATCTTCACTATGATCCTACACCTTCAAAGATACAGTTAAGTTAAGATAAAAACATGACTTTAATATGTATTCTTCTTATGTGTGTTTGTCACGATCATGCTTGTCCAAGATGTGTTGTCTATGGCCGTATGTCGGATGTCTTGGTCATGCTTGTTCAGGACGTGTTGTCCATGGCCACATGACCATTCGAAACCCCTTTTACTTGCTTTCATGTTAGATTGGCAGAAAAATACGAAAATTCCAGCGAGACGCCTGAAAACTTGGACAACCAACACCCAGTCCACAACCCTAGGGAAAAATGCTCCACACACTCCCACCCTCATCACCAAACCTGCAAACAGAAGAGGGAAGGAAAAGAATGGCGAAGGTGAGCGAGAGAAGACGAACAACCATTGGGGTTTCTGGCGAGCGCAAACCGGCAAAATCAAATCAAACCTCTACCTCTCGTTTTAATATTGCCCTTAATCTCCCCTTAATGTACAGAAGCTATGTCCATAAATTGTAGTTCATTTTCCGTCAAGAAATCGTGAAAATTCGCGAGGTAAGATTTTAAGCGTTTTTTTAGATCTAGGTCTGAAATCTTAATATGTTCATCTAGAGGGAATCCTCTACACGTTTCGTGAAGAAACCTTGCCGAAATTATGGACCGAAGTGGAAGATATGAGAGTCCTTTCAAGAATGGTAAGAATGCTAACGGATCTTCTCCCCGCACTCCTTAACTTGGTCATTAAAGGTGAGATGGAACTATGATCTAAAACTTTGCTGAAGAGAACGATTTGAATCAGATTCAAATCTAAAGATATGAAAAAGCGAAAACATAAAGAAATCTAATCGAAAATGGTTGTTCATCTATAGGAGGAGAGAGAAATAGCTCCGGCGAGCCACGTGTCGACCGGCGAGTGGAATAGTGTGTACCACCAGACGGAGGACATGCGTTTGGCACCAGTTGGACGCCGCGTGGAGCAACGTGGCTCCACCTAATCTGCGACATGTGGCCTCTACAAACGATTCGACCCCGCAAGCCTGCTTATCGACCCATAACCTGTCGGCTTAACCAACTGCAGTCCAACTCGAGTGAACCGAACCAGCAGACCCACGAACCGAACCAACCAGAACTGGAGCACCTAACTCGCAACTGTAGATAAACGACCCGCAGTGGGACTTGCAACTAGCCTCCTTCCGCCGATGCATGGAGGCGCGTGTAAGTTAATTATAGCCCGTTCGACTTTTGTTTGCCTTATTTTCATCCTACTTCCAATTCTAACCATGTTCTTATATGAAATAGGAGCTAATGGAGGAAATATGTATTCTTGGACACTTAATTCTGTAGAAACGCTATACAAATGGCACGTGTCAGTCAAGTAAGTGACTTTACTATCGGCATAGTTATATATTTGATGCTGACACGTGCTCTGTGGGCCTACACGTGTCATAATTTTGATATGTGTGAATTGTTTATGAATCGATATGACTATGATATGTTATGCATGTGATGATATGTGTATGATACGATAACTCTTACATTATGATGTGTTCAATGATATGTGTGAGATAGGATACGAGAAGGATGCAATAAGCATAATGTAACAGTATGATTAAGATGTGATGGATATAACAATATGATTAGGTTATGTATAGAAAAGAATATGATTATGATAGGTTGATAGAACGATATAGTTAGGATATGTTCCTGTAACAGTATGACTAGGATACGTTCATGAAACGATATGGTTAGGACGGTTTCTTGTAAATGTTTGACTAGGATACGTTCATGAAACGATATGAGTAGGATACGTTCATGAAATAATATGATATAGGATACGCTGGGAGACAATATGACTAAGGTATGTTCATGAAATGATACAGCTATGAGATGTATAAGGACGGTAAGACTATGACAAGTGTAGGAAATGATATGACTAGGATATGCATATGTAAACGATATGACTACGAAGTGTTTACAAAATGATATGATATGTGAATGACATATATATATATATATATATAGTGTGATATGATATATGTTATTGTAACGTCCCTAATTTTCTAAACCTAATTAGTGACGTCACCATGCATACATAACTCATTACGTAGAAGTCATCATAAATAACCTTGGAAAACACAACAAAGTCTTTCATAAACATTCAAAAATCCAAAACAAACATATCTCCGAAAATAAAACCTTCAGTACTTGAATTCAAAATAAATCTAAATAAAACAATGTTCAATGCTTTAACTTAAAACAGTAAAATAAACGTAAACTACTAAAAATGCCCCTTGTCCACTTCCATTGTGTCCTCAACTCCACCGTCAACTCTTCATTGGCGCCTTGCCTTTACTTGAAAAATGTAGATAGCACGTGGCTTAAGTATTTTATGAAATACTCGGTAAGTCACCCCACTGTTGGGTTAGAAATGCAAACACATGCAATATATGAAAGGGGCCTAACTTTTCATAAACTTTACATGGCCTTGGGTGCTTTTCTATTCCGGGTAGGGTTGGATGTGTGGTATTCCTTCACACACGGCCTATGTACAAGCACATGGACCCATCAGGCGAGCTCGTATACGTACCCCTAGGCCTGGCTTGGTCGGGCACAACGTATTACACGTCGCCGGACACCGCAGAACAGAAAAGGACCCGCATGATATCATGGCGAACATAAATATCGTATTTCATTCTTTCGTAACATAAAGGGGAAGTATCCCGATGCAAGTGACATACATATATGCATGAAGTCCCTTAACGTACCTAACATGACATTACCTAAACATTGCTAACATCACATATACGTTCCTTACATTACATGGCATATCACATAGCGTGAAAATACGTTCCAGTTCCATAAGCATTTCATGACATGGTTCAATATTACTACGTGTAATCCTGGCNTGACTAAGGTATGTTCATGAAATGATACAGCTATGAGATGTATAAGGACGGTAAGACTATGACAAGTGTAGGAAATGATATGACTAGGATATGCATATGTAAACGATATGACTACGAAGTGTTTACAAAATGATATGATATGTGAATGACATATATATATATATATATATAGTGTGATATGATATATGTTATTGTAACGTCCCTAATTTTCTAAACCTAATTAGTGACGTCACCATGCATACATAACTCATTACGTAGAAGTCATCATAAATAACCTTGGAAAACACAACAAAGTCTTTCATAAACATTCAAAAATCCAAAACAAACATATCTCCGAAAATAAAACCTTCAGTACTTGAATTCAAAATAAATCTAAATAAAACAATGTTCAATGCTTTAACTTAAAACAGTAAAATAAACGTAAACTACTAAAAATGCCCCTTGTCCACTTCCATTGTGTCCTCAACTCCACCGTCAACTCTTCATTGGCGCCTTGCCTTTACTTGAAAAATGTAGATAGCACGTGGCTTAAGTATTTTATGAAATACTCGGTAAGTCACCCCACTGTTGGGTTAGAAATGCAAACACATGCAATATATGAAAGGGGCCTAACTTTTCATAAACTTTACATGGCCTTGGGTGCTTTTCTATTCCGGGTAGGGTTGGATGTGTGGTATTCCTTCACACACGGCCTATGTACAAGCACATGGACCCATCAGGCGAGCTCGTATACGTACCCCTAGGCCTGGCTTGGTCGGGCACAACGTATTACACGTCGCCGGACACCGCAGAACAGAAAAGGACCCGCATGATATCATGGCGAACATAAATATCGTATTTCATTCTTTCGTAACATAAAGGGGAAGTATCCCGATGCAAGTGACATACATATATGCATGAAGTCCCTTAACGTACCTAACATGACATTACCTAAACATTGCTAACATCACATATACGTTCCTTACATTACATGGCATATCACATAGCGTGAAAATACGTTCCAGTTCCATAAGCATTTCATGACATGGTTCAATATTACTACGTGTAATCCTGGCATCGATCAACATTTTCATGGCATATAATACTAACAGATCAACTATCTTTTCATAGCATAAACAGATAACAGTCAACATCATCCATAACTTTTCATAGCGTAAACAGTCAACAGTTAACATAATCCATAACTTTTCATAGCGTAAACAGTCACATAATCCATACATCATATAGTCATAATCACATAAAATATGGTGCATGTAGGGGGCCACAGGGTACGTACCATCATACAACACGTAGTAAGCTAACTCCAACAGTAAGGTCACTTACCTCGATAGCCTTGACCAGAGTCACTCACAACAACTCATTACAATGATTAATTACGTCCTATAATAACCACATAAAAACTTAGGAACCTTTTATAACCCTAGCTAAATCTCATCTATTTATTAAAATTGTAACAACCCTAAATTTACACATATCTAGAGTCGCCACTAACGTCTCATGCTCATCTATAAAGCAGAAATATAACTCTTGCATGAACATCATTTATAACGTAAACTTCAAAAACGTTTAAAACAACTTCTTCTCTGGAAAACACAGTCATGGTCTTACGTGTTTAAATACAAAATACTAAAATTTAGAGAAAATAAAAACAAATACAAAGTAATTTAAAACAATGGAATGCAAAACAACCTATTATAACTTAAAACTAAGAATTTAAATATGAATCTATCCTATGCACGTGCCACAGTCTCTGTTCGCAATGCCGCCGTTCTCGGTACAAGTGCGCCTTGTCCTTTACCTGAAAAATGATGTGGCACACGGCCTGAGTATTTAAAAAAAAAAAACTCAGTAAGTGGCCCCACTATAAGGGCCATGCAAATGCAAACACATGCAATTATGATTTAGGGACCCATCTCTAATCATCTTAGGGGTGACCTCCAGTCTCGGACAAATTGGATGTGTAGTACTTCCCTACACACGACTCACACGTGCGAGTGTGAATCCCTAGGGCTCTCGCACACCCCCTGGACCCTCTAGTCAAGCTAATTTGTAGCGACGTCCGGAGGTCAACGGAACCCCATAGTGTCATGCACCTCATGAACACTCTCATCTGTGTGCTTTCGCACCTGTGCGCATACGCGCTCCTCATACGGTGCACGTCCGCACTCATCATCTCTAGGGGAAGTAGCCCTATGCTTATGAACATACAATATGCATGAGGTCCCTCTAAATTCATCATAATGTCTCTTCTGACACAACCCTTTAGTCTCATCTCTTTGTTACTCTAGGTAACACATACTCGTAGATATTTATATTAATATCATTTTCACGCTCTTAGGGTTGTGTCCTATGTCGATCTAACGACATGATGCAATATGGCATTCATCATCATATAACATGCTCAATATGGAAAACATCATCATATTAAGGTAAACGTCACGCAATCATCATACTCATCATATTGCCACAAAGTGCATCAAACATATCAAGTACGACATTCATCAAAATATATATATACTGAGCACATCATCAAGTATCGTAACCCACACATCATCATAACTCATATACTACATCGTATGACATAGTTCATACATCATTGTAACTCATACAAAATTTTAGTCTATCCTATAGTAAAGCCACTTACCTGATTAGCTTATAAGGGTGTCACCAATTTATCTTAACGAAAGTTTGATTTTTTCCTTTGTATTCAAGCCAGCCTATAAGAATCCATGACATCAATTTCATGTTCAATTTTCTGACTCTTACAATGGTTCATGCGAGCATTAAAGACTTTGCAAGGATAAAGTCGGAACGTTATAATATACATCTAAATATATATACATATTCTATTTATATTAAAATTTCATTTTTTATTTTTTTTTCTTTTCTTGTCTTCTAATATTCTTTCTGTACTCTACTTTTTCTCCCAATTTTTGTTCAAGACATTTTCTTTGACCAATTTTTAATCAATTCTTACTTAATTATATTATTGGTCAATTTCAATCCATTCTTATTCCTTAACTCTTCCCTTTTATTTTTCTCTTTCTTTTTCTCTTTCTTCCCTCTGTATTTCCTCCTCCTCTCTCTCTTTCCTTCCCTCTTTATTTATTTATTTTTTTCCTCTTTTAATGTATTTCTTCTGTATTTCCTCTTCTCTTACTTTCCTTTCCTCTTTTTTCTATTTTTTGTTTTTTTTCTTTTTCTTTTTTAAATCTTGTTTCCGAATTTAAATAAAAAAATAATTTTGAATTTCATGAAAATTATTTTAAAGATTTTATGAAATATTTTAAATTAATGTTTTCTGCTGCCTTTGTAGTAACAACTTTATTATAGTAGAAAAATATAGTGGTTATAGTTGGTATCAGAGGTTTAGACTTATAGATTCGGTAGACTAGCCTATGATGAAAGTTTAACGTGCTTCCATAGTCTCCTCGCACACGCACAGTTGTTATTAGGTATGCCTTATGAAAGATAATAAATGACATTGTACGTAAATTAACATTGGAGTTTTCGGGACCATACTGAAACACGATATCGCGACTCCCTCGGATCACCAAATGGTCCCACGAGCTTCAGCCAACCTCAATCAAGTGTCTGCAACAACAGCCAACCTGTGACGCAGACATTCGGCCACTGTTAGATAAATCCCTACTTTTTACTGAAAATTATCTCTATTTTCTTGTTAAAGCCATAAAATTAGAGGGAGTGAAATATCGNAAAAAAACAGAATCTTTTCTTTCTCTCTATCCTGTATTTACTTCTTATCTTCCCTTCTTTTCCCTCTATTTCTGTATTTTTTTATAAACAGATATTAGCCTCAATTATGGTTAATTTTCTATAAACTGATAACCAAAACAGAATCTTTTCTTTCTCTCTGTCTTTTATTACTTCTTATCTTCCATTTTTTTTTTCCTCTGTTCTGTATTTTTTTATGGACAGATATTAGTCTCAATCATGGTTAATTTTCTATAACCTGATAACCAAAATCTAAAGAAATGGGCACGGAACAAGAGATCTGATTGTGATTA
This sequence comes from Cucurbita pepo subsp. pepo, assembly GCF_002806865.2. Classification (NCBI taxonomy): domain Eukaryota; kingdom Viridiplantae; phylum Streptophyta; class Magnoliopsida; order Cucurbitales; family Cucurbitaceae; genus Cucurbita; species Cucurbita pepo. The sequence continues at coordinate 9,774,811 of NC_036647.1, read as the reverse complement.
ATTAGATAAAGGAAAAGGAAATCTGATTGGGATAAATGGAAAAGAGATCTGAAATATGACTTACGGTAATAACAAGATCTCTCTCCAATAACAAGATCTCTCTCCAATAATTAAATCTCCAGCTCTCCCTTTTTGGTTGTTGGTATTTTTTTTTTAAGTGTAGGAACCTCCCATGCATCCAGTATTCTCATTTGGGTTTTTGACGGATGAGTTTGTTGAGGAGAGATAGTTGGGAGAGGGAGGGGGTTAGTGGGGAGTAGTTTAGGGAAAATTATTATTTTAATTATTTTTTTTTTTTTGGTTCGTTACAAAAATAAACTCCCAACACAATCTGTGTTTGATGGTTAGGAATCATACTGACCTCAAATGGAAAAACTAAGGGCAAAAAAAGCTCTAGAAGGGCTAAAAACCTAGGAATCGATATATTATAGAGGTATCGAGCTGATAAGTCGAGCCGCCAAGCCGAACCGCGGGAATTGATGGAGCCTAGCCGATTTCGTACAGGTACGAGCCGAGCCACACTGTGTACGCGTGCGAAGCCGCCAGAGCTATTGGGCGTGCATCTGTGGAGTTGGGCCGTCGATGGAAACACGGCCCATTATTGTTTGGGCCGAATTGGAGGCTGAGCGCGAGGCAGGTTACCCGGCCCGCTTCATCGTCTTCCTAAACCCACAACCACGCGAAACCCTAACTCGTCGTTGCGCTGTCAACAATGCGGTTGTCCTGCTCCAATTCTGACTTTCACTTCTCCCGATGTGCATGAGGCGACACGACCCAACGCGATCCGACATCTCGTCTCCCCACCCTAATCGATTTCGACCCCTTCGTCGCTTCTCCCTCCCGTCAACAAGGTCACTTGTTCCAACAACTCACCGAAAGACACCCAGCGAACCAACTCACACAATTTCCTTTCAAACACTCTCGGTTCCCGTTCTCTCCAACATAGAAGGTGAGTTTGGAGATAAAAATTGTTTTCAAGGAAAGTGAAGGTTGGGCATAGGAAAATAAAAGGTCTCAAAACGTTTTCATTAAGGTAATAACTGTCTCGTCGAAAATCATGCATATTTTTCGGCGAGAATAAATGCTACAACATATTGTCTTGTCATTTGTAGAAATAAGAATAACATCTCAACAAAATAAGGAAAAATGGAAAAATCTGAATCGTTACAGTTATGGTACGAGATATGTGATAAATTGATATTTTTATGATATGATATATTATGATACGATATGTTATGGTATGATATGTACATGATGAAAATTGTTATGTCTAGAAGCATGAAACTTTATGATATGACATATTTATGTAATATAAATGATATGATATGATTGACATGCAAAATGACGAACTAGCATGACATACGACCCCGTCTTATGCATGAAAGATATTATAAATGATATGAGAAAAGATATGAAAAACGATATGATATGTACGAAATGCTAACAGGATTATATTAAGTGATTATGAAAATGGAAAAATATTGGGATCTCATGCATTACTGTGTGCTCATGCATCGAGGGATGCCTCTTATCCTTCACAATAGTACGGACGTGTATGTTATGAAGTAGGAGAATGGTTATTATGTTTATCATAATTATACCGTGATGACCGCTATTCCTAATGGGTGTCTGACATCAATAGCTACCAGAGAATACTCACCGAACCAGAAAAGGAGCCCAGGAGATGTGCGAACCGACTGGTGTGTCCATACTCGCACGTGTGGGCCGTGTGTAGGGAAATTAAGTACACATCCCAATTGCCCGTTAAGATGGGTCCCATAGAAAAATAGACTGTTATAATAAGTCTAATTCATAGAATTGTATGTGTTTGCATTTAACGTGAATAGTGGGGTCACATAATGAGTATTTCTAAAAACTCAAATCATGTGATACTTGAGACCATGACACATGCCTAGGGTAGTCCCATTTATTTTCTTAGACTTAAGGTTAGACTATTAGGATGTTCCTAATTTAAATATTTATTTATTTCATTTAATGTATTCTTGTGTTGTTTTAAAAATGTTTTAGAACACGTAAGTCTTTGGAGGTATTTTAAGATGAAGTTATATTTTATGAAAACTTTGAAATGAAGTATTTTTCGCATTCAATGTTCATGATATATATACCGTAGCGACCTTAGATTGAGTAGAAAATTTAGGTTCTTACAATAGGTCTTTACTATTTTTTATTGTGTCAATAAAGGGTGTATGAAGGATCACCAAAGTCTACATCAACAACTAAAATGTCCCAAAACGTAGTTGAAGGGATGTGGCTAGTTGTCAAGTCTTTCTATCTAGTCTATTTCGATTTTTCTTATATTGACACATGGTGCACGAGGGAATTGGGCCAATTTGGTTGTGGAGCAATTCAGACATGAGTGTGGATCTCAGATCGGGTCGAGTGGTTTGTGACTACCATTAGCAAATGACTTGTTATGAATCTGACAATTCAACACATGTCCTCACCAGTGCCAACGAACTCTCTTCCTCTCCACGTGACAGTTGTCTAGTTCATCTCCTTCGTTCGCATTCATACTATTTCCACAATTTCCATTAATTTATTGATTCAACTAATTCATACCATTTCTTGAAAAACCTATTTATACAAGTGCCCATAATAAATCTCGTCCGTCCAAGAAACATTTCTTGTGAAGAAGCCTCCACAAAAAATGATATTCAAACAACCTATGGAGTAGGTTCCTATTTTTCCTCTTCTTCCTCTTCAAAAGGCAAAACCTCCTATTCTTTTCTTTCTTTTCTTTCTTTTTCTTTTTCTTCATCTTCTTCACTAATGGTCATGGGTGCTTCAAGGTCCATAACATCATTAGTAATATGCACCCATTTATGGATAACAGCCCGTACCTAAACCTGTGTTCTCTTGCTTCTTTGGGATTTTGTCGGGAAGAAGGACACTATGCCAATAAGTGTCCGATCAGATGTAAGATAAATGAGTTGAATATTGATCAAGAGCTGAAAAATCAGCTACTAGGACTAGTTCTAACCGATTCAAAATAATCCAGCGAGGGAGAAATCCTCGAACTTCAGGAAAAATCCGGTTCATATTCCAGCACAGAATACGAATTAGAAAAAGAAGGAAAAAGGACATGCGAATGATGCATAAATGTCCTTACAAAAGAAGATCAAGAGATTCTACTCGAAGTGGTAGAGAAAATCCAAGATGAAGAAATTCAGCAAAAAATTGCTCAAAGACCTAGAGATGCAATGATGCTCTCTGAGCCATCAGAAAAAGGGAAGAAAAAAATCCCTACATACTCCAATCAGTTCTAAGAGGTTTGAAAAATCTAGAGAACTAACTACACAAGACCTTCAAAAAGATTAATAATCTGAAACAAGAAGTCTAGGCATTAAGATCTGAAACAAGGTCAGAATCTTATATGCTTTGCTAAGCAATTCTCAAACTTCAGGAAAGGTTGCCCAAACAAAGGAAAACGACGAAACTAAACCTGGACGAGGATGATTTTCTAAGTTTTTTCGTTGGAGCCATCACCACTTCTCAATATCAAAAATGGTACGCTCTTGTTACCCTGAACATTTATGATTTCAAAATAATATTAAAGGCTCTCATAGAGATAGGAGCCGATCAAAATTGCATTCAAGAAGGTCTAATAGCTATGAAGTATTTTGAAAAAATAACTGAAGGCCTTAGAGGTGCAAACAACAATAGACTCAAAATTAATTACAAATTATCAAAAGTACATGTTTGTAACGACCAAATCTGCTTCATAAATTCCTTCTTTTTAGTAAAAGACTTAGGACAAGAATTAATCCTAGTTACTCCTCTCCTTACTTTCCAAATAAGGTTAGAATGAGAAGCATTAGGAAGAAGATAAAATTTAATTTCTTTTTAGGTAAGAATTAGTGAGATAAATAATCTTCAAAACAATACCTTGGTCCATAAATGTATTAAATTACAAATGAAGGCAAATCTATTTTAGAGATTTCATTCCAAAGAATAAAAGAATTTCAAATGCGAAAATATTTTCAAATTTTGATATGAAGTCATGATTTTGGTAAATCCAGCTTTCAGACAAAGACAAATACAAAATAGCTTTCAATGTCCCTGTCGAACAATACAAATGGAACGTTATGTCATTTGAGCTAAAGAACTCTCCGTTCGAATTTCAAAAAATTATGAATGATGTTTTCAATCATTTTCAAGACTTTTCAATGGTTTATATTGACTAAATTCTTATTTTTTCTCAAAACATCATTCAACATTTTAAGCATCTTCAAATATTTTTTTACAACCGTCCAAACAAATGGTTTAGTTGTATCTAAGACAAAAATTAAATTTTTTCAAACAAAAATCAGTTTCTTGGATTTGAAATTCATTGGGGTCTAATTAAACCCATTCAAAGATCCATTGAGTTTGTCATTCAAAGATCCATTGAGCCTCAAATTTTCAGGATAAATTATTGATAAAACCCAAAACAATCCAAACATCAAATTCTTGTCAAATCAATTCTGTGTTGGTCTCTGATCAACCCCAAGGCTAATTAAATAGTGGAGACCGACGCATTCGATATAGGATATGGAGGAATCCTGAAACAGTCTTTTGACAAGAAAGAATCTATTGTCCGCTTTTATTAGGGGATATGGAATTCTACGGGAAAAATGATTTAATTAACAAAAACTTTGTTATCAAAACATATGCTAGATCATCCAAATTTATTTTAGAGGAGGATATGGAGAACTCATATCATAAACAAATTTTTCCTAGATGTCAATCAATTTTATCTTGTTTGGACTTTCAAAATTTGGATTGAAAATCGTGCCTCAAGAGACAAAAATGATTTAATTAACAAACTTTGTTATCGATCCCACAGCATCCAAATTTGTTGTAGGGAAGGATGTGAAAAATATTGTATCTAAACAAATTTTTGGTAGATGGCAAGCAATTTTATATGGCTCATACTTTCAAATTGTGCTATAAAAGGGGTTGAAAATTGGTTGGCAGACTACCTCTCAAAATAGTTCTACTAAAAGAAATACTCTCCCAAACTACTCTATCTTGGGACAACCGAAAAAAAGACGGTGGAAAAAGGGAAGAAGCCCATTGCTTCTTCTAACACTTCTACTCCAATGACAGCAGATAGTTATGCTATAGATGCTGGTTCCATATTGGTGACTAGATCTAGAGCAAAACTTGCTAAAAAAACAAACGGAGGTTATCACTCCAACGAGACCTTCTGCCTCTTCAACACGGCCATCTGTCGTTACTCCATCGAGACCTACTATCTCTTCCACTTCAAAGGGACCTTTTGTCCCCTCAACCTACTTGGACGCGGTTGTTCCTATTCGATTTTCTCCCGTTCCTGAAATTAGGACTTACTTTCAAAAGTCTGTATCTCTACTAGAAGCTTTGGTAGAACCAGAATATAACGATCAAAAAATGAGTGAGGTCGTCAAAAAAGCATATCCATCGGGATTCTTCTATATCCCGGAAGACCTTCATAAGACCAGAAGGTTTTAGGAATTCATCTTGTTCGACACCAAGTCTGTCGAAATTACTCATATTCCAAGTCGCGATGATCCTTCAAAAATTGCGTACTCAAAATTAAAAAATTTCAAAGTCATGAATCCGACGTATTGGAATCAAGATTAATACACGGAGAAAACTTTTTCAAAACCTTTTATTCCTCATTCGTTTTCCTATAGAGATTATCAAATGGCATGGTTCAATGCCATTTGGTATCAAAATTATGATGGTTCATTCAATTATACCAGAATCCTTACAAAATCCATTATCTATTTTGGTTTATCACGTGGTGGAATATTTTGGATCTACCAAATATATATTTCTGGTTCCAATACACGAACCCTTCCATTCCTTCATTCAAAATATCTTCAAAACTCCCCTTCCATCGTATATTTTCAAATTCCTTGCATTCTTACTTTGGAATTTACAGATAAAGGAAACTGAAGATCAAGTAAAACAAGTCTTTAAAGTAATCAAAATCAAATGATGGATAAATACACTTTCACCCACACATATCTAAAAGCAGTGAAGGTCTGGTTATTTGAGAATGGTCACCTTCAAGATTTATCAGACAAGAAGACCAACTTCACGAGCTGATTTCCAAAAGCTTCTTCAAGAGGCCGCATCAGTTGGTTCGACATCTTCTCCTTCTAGGTAGAAAGATACAATGTATGATCTCAGTAATTCATTTTTGAATTTTCAGCCACCATGTTAATAATCTCCACTTACAAAAAAGACCGAAGAGTAGTTAAACTATTTGTAAAATAATAATAATAATAAATAATAATAAATAATAAATAATAAAAAATAGAAAAATGAATGTCTCTTGACACATTCCTTTCTCCTTTTCATTTAATTTATCATCTCTACTTTATTTCCTTTTTGTCATCCATTTCTTTAATGAATATTTGGTAATTCATTTTTCTCATCATTCTCTTTATTTCAACTTTTATGTATAGATTGTCATTTACATTTCTTTTAACTTTTATTTCTTTTACTCTTTCACGTGTACAAGAACATATTTCTTGTCTACTACAATTTAGGTTCAAATAAATTACTTGGTTGTCACGAGGTGTGTCAACTAGCTAAGTCAAAAAGGTTTATGACTCTTTACCTTAAGACCTAAAACTAGGTTGTTCTCATACCAATGCAATACCCAATTTGTGAGATTTCAAATTTTGGATGGTGACTAATAAGTCAAAACAATATTAGACAAATAAAACAAAGGTAGTGAAAATACAATAAAAATTAGCCCAATTTAAAGTCATACTATTATAGTCAAAATCCAAAATTCAAAACGAAGAACAATACGAAAGGTGTTGTTCAAGTTATTTACAAACGGGTAAAAGAAATGGGATACAAAGTGAATATAAAAGACATCCCACAAACAAACAAAAAATACAATTTAAACTAATACCCTAGGTCAACACCCTTGTGATGGCTAAACTCCCAGGCACCTCCCCACCTCAACTAGTACCTAAAAAAGAAAAGGAGAAAGAGGCGAGAATAAAAATTCTCAGTAAGCAACCTACGTATAGGCTCTCTTCGCATCCAGTTCCTAGTAGATTCCCACAGGTTTATATAGGCTCTCTTCGTATCCCGTTCCTAGTAGATTTCTACAGGCTTACCTCTAGGCTCAAGGAGGTTCGAGTATATTCCTATTGCTTTCTAAGCTTCTATATAGGCCTCAAAATTTCAAGAACAACCAACATGATTCATCTACCTGTGTAGTATCCGTCTCTATTTGAGATCTATTTACGTGCTAAGGTCAAAAAGTTGTTTGACTTTAGCATAAGTCATGGAAAGGTCTTGAACTCTTTGTTTATAGATCTTGGTTTTCGCCCGCGACTTGAACCCCTCAACAAAACTAAAGACCTTGTCTTTCTTAGACATTTCACGAATATATAACATTAGCTTAGAAAACTGCTTAAATTAGTCTCGGATATTGCCGGATATTGCCAGTATGCTTCAACTCCCTTAGCGTCCTTCTTTCGATTATCTCGACATAATCTGGGAAGAACTGAGAGTGAAGTTTTTGTTTCAAGCTCCCCAGAGTGAACACATTACGTGAACCATCTTGAATGTTCATGTACTTAGATCTCCACCATAACTTTGTATCGTTGACTAGATGTATTATTGTCAATGTTCGCTTCTTTTGCCACGATATTTATGGCTCGAAAGTATTGTTTGAGTTTAAATATAAAATTCTTTAGAGCCTTGGCATCTCGAATCCCACAAAAGGGTTTAGGCTCAGGACCTTTATCTTCTCGAATTGACTACACCCCTAGCTGGGGTTTGGTTCCCCACTACTCTCATGTTGAGGTTTAGCCTAGCGCTCAAATCCGCTACTTTAGCTTTACCACTCCAAAGTTTGCTCTCAAACCCTCAAATATTTCTTACACCATTTAAATGATCGCTTGTTGAACATTATCTAAGCCCTAGATGCGTTCTTCCATGTGAGTAGCAGAGAGCCCGTTAAGCTATCCTCGCTCTGGAAGCCACCAGTAGTTGTAGTCTTGCCTTCTAAGGCCTTGACCCTAACCATTAATTCACGGACAAGCATTGCCTCGAGGTAGACTGTCATCTCATCGATCCTGTTAGCTTTAGCTACAATTTCATTCATACAAGATTCTAAGAGCCCCATTCCATTAGGAACTTCACTCAGTTCGAGCAATTGATCTTCAATCTCTACCAATCGGTCAACTTGTGACTTGTCTAGTTATTTTGAAGCTGATATGTTTGTGTACTACAATTCAAGGAGCCAACTCGGCTCTAATACCACTTGTCACGATTGTACTCTTGTTGTAACGACTCGGGAGAAAGAAAACGAAAAAGAAAAGGAAAAGGAAAAGGAAAAAGAAAAAAGAAAAAAAAAGCAGTCGCCGGAAAACCGTTTCGCAGATCCCACCCAAAACGAAAACCGCACCCTGCTCGGCCTTCAGCCCACGACTCTTAAAACTCCTTAGATTACATGCAAGCAAAGAAAAGAAAGAAAATACGAGAGAGAGAGAGAGATTTCGAGTAACGCCGGCGAGTTGCAAACTTTTTCCGACGAGTCCCAAAATACCAGAAAATTGACGCTAAACGCTGAGTTACCATCACGAGAAGAATCCCTAACGATAGCACAATAACTCAAGGTACGTTTTGTGCCTTTTCAGAAGCGTCGTCGTCGGTAACCAAGGTCGCAAAATTGAGTTTTCCTAAACGTTCTTAGAACGGAGGTGTTTAGGAATTTTCAGGCCCCAAAACTTTAAGGAAAAAGGGACGACAAACAGAGAGGAAAAGGAAGAAAAGGACCAAAATCGGCAACGAAAACGCCACGGGAAGGAGAGAGAAAATGCGTCAAAAAATTGTGCAAAAGTCGGGTAAGAAAGAAGGATGTATTGGATCCGGTCAGCCCGAACTGAGTACCCAGACCCGAGGCCCAAACCAATCTAAGTTCTGTTGGGTTTTATGTCCTAAAATTCAGAGTTTGTAAACAAAAACATATTCTATTTTCAATATAGTTATTACAATAACAGTAAAGATGGTTATTGAATAAAATGAACTTTACAATCATTAATCTAAATCCAATAAACTAAGAACACTCTGGCTATAGTATGATTACTTGAACTATATGTAGAGACATAAGAGTGGATCAAGTTCAAGTATATAGTCAAAATGATCTATAGTATAAGGATAAGGCTGAGTACCTTATTCTGGGGACACTATGGATGCGGCCCACTTTTGTATATGATATAAACAATGCGATCACTAAATTGTGCATGTGGAGACATGTGAGTGGGGGCGTCCTATGCAATGAGTATTGCATAAGATCGGACCATGAAGAAAACCACTCTCACTTTATAAAGTCGTTTACTGTTGAGACTGATTTTCTTTTCATTCGATAACCTAGGTAACTCGGTTTTAATCCTGAGCTAACCATGAACTCCTGTTTATTCGGAATTATCCTTAGATTTGCATGGGTGAGAGTGGCTCTAGTTCGCCGACTCAACAGGCCTCCCATTTCAGGGGTAAGACTGGGTGAATGGCTGGGGACGTGGGGTGCAAGACGGAATTCACTCCTACCCACTTTTAGGGATAGAAGAAAGGTAGTTCCCTTAAGCACTGACTCCAGGTCTTGAACAAGGGGCCCCACCCTCTCATTGGCCTGAGAGGGATTCGGTTTACTGGTTGGACCACAAACCAATTGTTTATTAGAGGATCAGTGAGACATAAGGAACAAGAAGTAACTTCAGGGGTAAAACGGTAAATTGACCCAGCTCTAGTTACGAACAACCTGTGAAGGATCGACTTACTAATCATGGTTATATCAGATGGACAGAAATATATCTATAGTGAGGGGAGTGCAACTACTAGGCTATAGTGGAGTGTCCTAGTAGTTAACGAATGTTGGTTAACCAGGTTAATGAGTTTAATCGGTTAATCTTGGATCGTTGGAGCCCATGATCTATAGGTCCATTAGGTCCCTCTGCTAGCTCATATCGGACTAAACCATAGAACAGTGTGACGAGTGAGTTCGAAGTGTTCGAATTCAAATTAGGGAATATGCGTTACATATATACGATATATTTAACCGCAATTTTGTTTTATTTACGAATTAAACAAAAAGAGAAAATCTGAGATATTTAAATAAGATTTAAATATCTTAATCAATTATGTGTCGGAATTGATTGGGATTGTCATTTGAATTAATATTAAATATTAATTAAATAGTTTAATTAATCATTTAATGTTACTTTAATTTGAAATTTATTATTCAAATTAATTGTTGAATTAAAATGAAGAAAGTCAAAATGTTGACTTCATTTAATGGAAAAATACATGTTAGTGGAATTTTGAGATGTCAAAATTTGGTTTAACCAAACTTGCATGCTTGCGAAATAAACCCCACAAGTTTGAGTGGAATTTTAAGTGTCAAAATTTGGTTAACTCAAATTTGCATGAACATGCAAACATGACTCTTTAAATAGAGTGATCATAGTATATGGAAGGTCTTCTTCTTCTTGGTGAAAAACCTTGAGAAAAACCTCTCACAAACACTCTCTTCATATATACAGAATTCCTCCCAAGTTTAGTCACTCACTGGATTCCACAATCCCGTTCTAAGGCCGGAGGATAGTGGAGAAGACACTAGTGGTAGTTCGAAACCGGTTCGTGAGGAAAAAGAAGTTTGAACTACAAAAGGTTAGTATTCAAACTCATTAAGTTTTAATACTTATGAACATGGTAGTTATTTAGTATAATTGATGTTCTAAAAGTGCCTAAGATCCAAATTGCTTCCGCATGTGTTATATTAACACCATCAAGTTCAACCCATGAAATCGAGGTCCAAATCCTAATCCGGCCCAAACCTCAATCCAGCCCAGTAGCCGACGGTTCAGCTGAACCAACCTGACACCAAACCCACGGTCCAACCGAACCGGCCTGCAACCCAAACACCTGGGCCCAGTCTAGTAAGTCGAGGCCCAACGATCAGTCTGTCCCAGTAACCTTCTGCAGCAAACGTCTTGAACCGCGACCCGCGCCTCGACCTGACGCATCGCACGACGTGGCACACAGCGGTGCAGGTGGTCCCTCGACTCGGCTCGACGCAAATTGCTTGGGCTCCCTCCAGCGGCTGTTTCGGCTCGGCTCATCTGTTTCTGACCCGATTTTCAGCATTTCAACCCTTTCGGATTCGTTTTTGGCCCCGGTTAAGGTATTCGAGGCCGTTTTAGAGCCGTATTTCACATTTACTAGGTTATTAGTAATTTAAGTTTGAAAATACTAACGGAAGGTGGTGAACAGTGTGATAGGAAACAAACCCCACTACGAAGGAAGCAACTCTTAAGGAACGGGAGCTTACGTTAGTTAATTAGGGAGTACTTCGGCCAAGGCCAACCAAATAAGTGGCCTTACTATAGGATAGGCTAAAGATGGTTTGAATTATGATGATGTATGAGTATGACGTTGTTCTGTGATGTATGTTAAATGTACGTTATTTATGTTTCGATGCATGACGTACATGTTATATTTGATGCACTTAATGGCTTCTATGATGAGTATGATGTATGCATGACGATGTTATTAACATGATGATGTTTTCAATGTTGAACATGCCTTATGATGTTGTATGCCATATTGCATCACATCGTAGATCGACATAGGACACACCCTAAGAGTATGAAAATGATATTAATGTAAATATCCATGAGCACGTGTTACACAGTGTAACAAAGAGATGAGATTATAGGGTTGTGTCAGAAGAGACGTATAATTGGATTTAGAGGGACCTCATGCATATTGTGTGTTCATAAGCATAGAGTTACTTCCCCTAGAGATGATGAGTGCGGACGCGCACCGTATGATGATGAGTGCAAATGCGCAAAGATGAGGGTGTTCATGAGGCGCATGACACTATGGGGTTCTGCTAACCTCTAGACGTCCCTACAGATTAGCTTGACTAGAGGGTCCAGGGGGAGTGCGAGCGCCCTGGGGATTCACACTCATACGTGTGAGTCGTGTGTAAGGAAGTACTACACATCCAATTTGTCTTAGACTGGAGACCACCCTTATGATGATTAGAGATAGGTCCCTAAATCATAATTGCATGTGTTTACATTTGCATGACCCTCTATAGTGGGGCCACTTACTGAGTATTCTTCGAAATACTCAGGCCGTGCGGCACATCATTTTTTAGGTAAGGGCAAGGCGCACTTGTACGGAGGGCGGCGACATCGAGAGAAGAGACTGTGGCACGTGCATAGGATAGACTCATTTAAATTCCTAGTTAAGTTAGAAAAGGTTGTTTTGCATTTCATTGTTTTAAATTATTTTGTATTTGTTTTTATTTTCTCTAAATTTCAGTATTTCGTATTTGAACACGTAAGATCATGGTTGTGTTTTCCAAAGAAGAAGTTGTTTTAAACGTTTTTCGAAGTTTACGTTATAAATGATGTTCATGTAAGAGTTATATTTCCGCATTATAGATGAGCATGAGACGTTAGTAGCAATTCTGAGTATGTTGAAATTTAGGGTCGTTACACTTGTGGCAGCGGGACAGCAATTATGCGACACTTGTTCTAACCCACGAACAAGTCAATCATGTGAGATTCGAACTTTGCGGACGATATTGGTGTATGCTCGAGCCTCAGGTCACATTTGAGAGAAATGTTTAAGAAAACATGAGCATTAAAATGCATTGAAAACCATTTGAAAAAAAAGAGAAACAATGTTTTAGGCTAAAAGCAAAAGCAACAACCACAATTTTGATAGCACATAACCCGAGTAGGAAGAATTGACAATTAGGCATATCCTCCTACGATACGTTTTGTAGCATTTTAGCCCTGAGAGGTGTAGCCATGATTTTAGTGATCGTTTATACACCTTCTATTGTGATTTATGCCATAAAGCCTTGTAATTAATTATTTAGTTTTTAACAATAATTTTTATTATTTTATTTGTAATTTAATTGTTATGAAAATTCAAGGTTATTAATATAGTCTTGAACAATATGTAGTTGACATACAAAGGATTGTATTAAAGTAATATGTAACGACCCAAAATTTTCTACTTAATTTAAGGTCGCTACTGTATACATACCATAAACATTGAATGCGGAAGACTTCATTTCAATTCCATAAAACATAACCTTTAACTTAAAAACACAGCCATGGACTTACGTGTTTCAAAAAACATCTTTAAAAACGACACAACAAAAGACCCGAAATAAAAAAAAAATAAGCGTTTAAGTTTAAAACATCCTATTCTATCCTAAGTCTAAGAAAATGAATACCACTATCCTATGCATGTGCCATGATCTCGAGTTGCGATGCCGTCGTCAGCCATACAGGAATGCCTTGCCTTAACCTGAAAAATGTAGTAGCACATGGCTTGAGTATTTAAAGAAATACTCAGTAAGTGACCCCACTATTGGGGTTAAATGCAACAATCACATGCAATAAAATGATGGGACCTATCTTTCGTTTCGTTTCATTTCGTTTCGTTTCTTTTCTTTTGCGTTTCGTTTCGTTTCGTTTCATTTTCCCTACGGTGTAATCCTAACAGGTAATCGTGGACGTGTACCATATACTCTACACGCAGCCCATACGTGCGAGTATGGGCTCACCAGCTAGTTCGCACACCGCTGGGCCACTGTCCCTAGCCGGTGGGCATGCTCTGG
>NC_036647.1:9742346-9757295 GCF_002806865.2 Cucurbita pepo subsp. pepo | reverse complement strand
TTCATCAATCTCTCCTATCCATAGCACTCCGGTATGTAACCTAACTCTAACGTTTCATGAACGTATCTTACTCCTATCGTTACATTTCGTTTTGTGCATCCTTCTCGTACCCTATCTCAAACCTATCCTTGAGCACATCGTACCATAATTATTATCATACAAACCACATATTATAACATAACATAACATATAGGAAGCATATCAATCCACAGACAATTCACACATATCAATATATATGACACGTGCAGAACCACAGGGCACGTGTCAACATCAAATATAACCACGCCGATAGTAAGGTCACTTACCTGGCTAGCTTAAGTCGTTGTCACAAATATATCTTTAATGAAAGTTCGATTCCGTCCTTTGAAATCCGAGTCAACCTATATGAGTTCATGACATCAGTTTCAAGTTTGAACTCTATAAAATTATTTTTCTAATTTAGATTGGTCATCCTAAAATTATGATATTTACTGTTAGACAAAATTTAAAGGAGCTCAATGCACTCTCATATTTCCTCTTTTACTGTTAAATCCTGTTCAACAAATCTTTCCTCAATCTTTCATGTTCAATAAATCTTTCCTCAATCTTTCCTCTTCTTCTGTAATTGTAATTATTTTTAAGAAGGTATTATTCAATTTGTTAATTTATTCCTCCTTCCAAATCTTCCCTTTTTATTTTTATTATTATTTTTCTTTTCAGTTAAGTGTTCTGTATTTCTATCTCTATCACATTTTTTTCTTATTTNCCACTTTTAATATCTATCGTATATTATAGGATATTGACATCTATCAAGCTTCTTAGGTCATTTTATTTCATCTAAAACTACTTACTCTTCCGTATACATTGTTACAGTCCTCCCCATCTCTATGGTCATAAGACTGTGTAGTTTATCTATGTTCAAGACGTCTAACTAAAACATATGATCTTGCTTAGCAAAATCATTTTCACCCATGCACTAACATTTAGTAGCTTACTAAAATTAAAGCTAGCAACAATCTCAGTAAATCAAAACATCATCAATACAAATGATTTGATCCAAATCGTTCATGTGGAGACATGTAAGTGGGGGTATCTTATACAGTGAGTTTGTATAAGACTGGACCAAGAAATATTTAATCTCTCTTTATAAATCCGTTAATTGAGAAGATTAATATTTCACATGATGATCATATGCAACTCGATCTTAATCCTGAGTGAGTTATGAACTCCTGCCTGTGAGGGCTTGTCCTTTAATTTACATGGGTGAGAATGACTCTTTTAGCCGATTCAATATACCAAACATTTTGGGGACTTGACTAAATAGGGAGTTGGGAACATAATATCGTGAGATGGAATTCACTCCTTTCCATGTAAAGAAAGTAGATGAGTTGCTCTCTTAAGTACTGATTCCGGAACTTGAACAATGGGACCCCACCATCTCATTGGCCCGAGAGGAACTTGGTTTATGATTGAATCATAAACAAATTATTCATTAGAGTATCAGTGGCACTTAAGGTGAAAGATGTAATTACAGGAGTAAAACGGACTTTTGACCCAGCTGTAATTATGAACAACTCGTGAAGGATCGACTTGCTTGTAATGGTTATATCAATGGGCATAACTTGTCCTACCGTACATAAGAGTGCAACTCTAGGTCTATAGTGGAGTGACCTATAGTTAAAGAATGAAAATTGATTAATCAAATAGTTTAATTAATTAATTTTATATCATTGGAGCTTATAAACGGTAGGTCCATAAGATATCCTTATTAGCTCATAGTAACTCTAAAAATGTTCAATTTATTTTAAAGAAAATTTGAAGGGTACAAATTGATATTTAATACATTTAGATATATTAAATATAAAGAAGAAAATATATTTAATTTGAAATGTCAAATTAATATTTAATATTTTAGATATATTAATTAAATAGAGAATATATTTAATTTGAAAGGTTAAATTAATATTTAATATATTAGATAGGTTAAATATAAATGTAGAAAAATATATTAATGTAAAGAGTTCAAATTATTATTTAATATTTAGATATATTAAAAGGAAAAATATATTTATTGTATTTGATACAATTAAATATTAAATTAATTAATGTAATACATTAAATAAAAATATATTTGAAATTTGAATAAGATTCAAATTAATTAAATATATATTAGGATATCTTATCATATCTAAATATAAATTGTATAAGGTATTATATCTTAATATATGCAAATATATTATTTGGCAAAGATTCTCCAAGATTCTCTATAAATAGGACCCTCGGGTTGAGCCAATAGACGTACGATCTCTCCCACTTTCTCTGGAGAATGAAATTATATCTTCAGAGAATTCTCGAAACTCTCCTCCAATCCCTTTGGAATGTTGTTTCAAGAAGCTCTTACAAGCCTTGACCTTGTTTTCAAGTCATAGTAAAATCTTGTGGAATGTTGAAGAACTTCTACATGGTTGGAATACTCCGAGGAGTCTTGCAAGCTAGTGTTTTTCTACAAAGGTAGATGTGATGTCCCACATTGGTTGGGGAGGAGAACAAATCACCCTTTATAAGGGTGTGAAAACCTTCCCCTAGCAGACACGTTTTAAAGACTTGAGGGGAAGCCCGAAAGGGAAAGCCCAAAGAGGACAATATCTGCTAGCGGTGGATCTGGGTCGTTACAAATGGTATCAGAGCCAGTCACCGGACGATGTTGCCGACCTTCTCGCTGTTCTCCGAAGGGGGGTAGACACGAGGCGGTGTGCCAGTAAGGACGCTGGGCCCCAAAGGGGGGTGGATTTGGGGGCGGTTCTACATCGATTGGATAGAGGAATGAGTGCTAGCGAGGACGCTGGGCCCCGAAGGAAAGTGGATTGTGATGTCCCACATTGGTTGGGGAGGAGAACAAATCACCCTCTATAAGGGTGTGGAAACCTTCCCCTAGCAGACGCGTTTTAAAGCCTTGAGCGGAAGCCCGAAAGGGAAAGCCCAAAGAGACATGAGGCGGTGTGCCAGTAAGAACGCTGGCCCCAAAGGGGGGGTGGATTTGGGGGCGGTCCTACATCGATTGGACAAAGGAATGAGTGCCAGCGAGGACGCTGGGCCCCGAAGAAAAGTGGATTGTGATGTCCCACATTGGTTGGGGAGGAGAACAAATCACCCTCTATAAGGGTGTGGAAACCTTTCCCTAGCAGACGCGTTTTAAAGCCTTGAGCGGAAGCCCGAAAGGGAAAGCCCAAAGAGGACAATATCTGCTACCAGTGGATCTAGGTCGGAAGCCCGAAAGGGAAAGTCCAAAGAGGACAGGTCGGAAGCCCGAAAGGAAAAGTCCAAAAAGGACAATATCTGCTAGCAGTAGATATGGGTCGTTACAATAGAGTTCGTTTATTGCAATGCTTCCACTAGGTAGATGAAGAGTTCATTCCCTTTAATATTTTCATATATGAGAAAAATTCAACGTCTAAAACCTAAAAACTAAACTTTCTCTTGTTTCTTGACAAAATTGATTAATTCAAAGTGCTTCAAATCAATCTCCTCATTCCATGAAACATTTCTTGTGAAGAATCTTTGGACAAAAACAATCTCTAAATGGTTGATTGAGCAGATTCGCATTTCCTATTCATCCTCTTGAAAACCCTAAATCTCTATTCTGTTCTTTCCTTTTTTAGGGGTGCATCCAGTTATTTGAAAAGAGAGGCAAAATTACCATTTCCTCCTTCCAATGACTTTGGCCTGACTTTTTTTCTTTTATTTTTTTCTTAGGTTACTCCTATTATGACAAACATTGGTTTCTTCTGTCTTGAAACTTAGTTTCTAAAACCTTTAATAAAATCTGAAAGTTCGAACCTAAAATGAAAATCGAAGAAATTAATTCTTGTGGGAGATCAGGTGTTACAAGTCGTAAGATACATTTTTTATCCAGGTGCCTCGTGCATATGATCTTGAAAAAAGTGAGTTTGTGAAAACTTGACAACATGGCCATGAGGAAGAGTGACAATATGACTCCCAATGTTTTGTTGCCATATAATCGCAACTATGTCTTTAAAAATTTGGTGATATGGCCACGATGGAGAGTGACAATATGACCCTCTTATCTTTTGTGGCAATACAATCACAACTACGCTTTTGAAAATTTGACGAAATGGCCATGAAAGAGAGTGACAACGTCTTATGTTTCATGACGATATAGTCACGACTATGCTTCTAAAAACCTGATGATATGACAATGAGAGAGTGACGATATACCGTTCCTATGTTTTCTTGGCAATAGGATCCTATTAGGTGATATTACCAACAAAAGAATGGTTATGAAAGATAAGTTCCAATATCTAGTATTATTGCATGTGTTTTCATTTTATGACGTCAGCAATTAGGTTAGGCCACTTACGAGTTATTTATAATACTCAACCTTTTGTAGAACATTTTATTTTTAATACGGGCAAAAAATTCTAAATGACTAAGAGTTATTGCCATACAAATCATGAGTAATCATTCAATTTTCGTGAAATTCATATATTTAAATTAGCTTGAGAGTAAAGTTGAATTTTTATTTTCTCCCAGTCAATACACACAAAATTAAAAGTTTAAACATTTGTTCTAACAATTTAAAGTTTTGAGTAATTCTCCACCAAAATAGAAAGATAGTTTCTTTAAATTCTCCCTAATAAATATATTTATTACCCTAAGAAAATGGGACTCTTGTCTAATGGTTTTTCAAATTAGGTTATACAAGATTAATGAAATTTAAATTAAAATTTAATTTTTAATTAGAATTTGATAATGGACCAAAATCTATATATAATCATTAAGATGCCACGAAGCTTTTGTAAAGTCATTATGCATTTTATATAAAGCTAATTCACAATTGTTTATTTATTTATTTTTTTTCTTTTTTTTTTTTAAGAAAATAAAAAGACATCATTATGGAAGGTTTGATATATTTTTGTCAATGATTATCGATTATTAAAATGACAGATTTTCATAATCACAATATCACCCTCCTCTCCCTTTAACCTGTCTTTTCGAGAATAAATGACAAATTAATGTCAAAATTAATAAAAAAAATATATTAATATTTCAAAAATATTAACTCTCAAAATTTCAATAATACCCTTAATTTTTTTTTTAAAAAAATATATATTATTACTAAAAATATTAAATTTTTAATAATATTTCAAAAATATTTTTTAAAATTAAAAGTTTCATTAATATCTTTCGATTTTTATATATAAAAAATATTCTATATTTAAAAAGTATCATAAAATTTTAATCTTTACTTAAAAATTACAAAAAAATTACAAAATTCTTGTCGAAGTCTTGATAGATTATCTTCAAACTTTTAATATTTCTTTTAAAAGTTTATGAATATTTTTGAAACGTGGGCTAAGGTATTCTTTAATTTTTTTAAAAAATTTGAAAGTATTTTTGATGTTTTTAAAAAAGTTTAAGGGTATTGATGAAACTTTAGAAAATTTAGAAAATTGAAAAGATATTTTTGAAAGATTTTTTAAAGTTGAATTATATTTTTAAAATCCTTTTGAAAGAGGAAGGGATTTGAAACAAAGTGTAAACTAGGGATGTTTTTTATTTTTATTTTTTTTAGTTTAAATGTATTTTTTAGATTATTTTTAAATGGAAGGATATTATATATATTTTTTAAGATAAAATGGAAAGATTTTTATTAATTTAATGAATAATAAACTTACCATAATTACATTGAGTTGAAAAACCCAATTATGTAATTTTCATATTCAGAAGACAACTTGCTACTATTTATGTTCTTTTCCAATGAATTTTTTGTTGACCAATTTAATGATTTATTTAAAAACATTATAAAAGGATAAATAAGAGTTCTAAAATAAATTCTAAATTTCAACAGACCCAAATATTGTTTGTTTGGTTAATATATTTAGATTTAAGAATTAGAAAATAAAATATTAAACATATTAAAAATTAGAAAAATGAAGTGCAGAACAAAGGGGAGGGAGGCCCATGGGCCTACGTCCTCGATGTGTCACCAAAAATACTTCAGTGGCAAATCTGTAAATTTTAAGAACTTTGGAATCACTTTCCACATTTCCATATCAAAAACTTATGTCCAAAAAGTTTATTTTTAATTATTAAAAATAAAACAAAAGGCAGGAATAAAATAAATATTATATTCCCACTCTACGTCGTCGTTTCACACAAAAAAACGGCCAATCAAAACCCGATCCACAAACCTTACCATGAGCTCTGTTGTAGGCCAGCAAAACCAGTATTGAACCCGGCCGTCTCCTTTTACTCCAACAAAATCGCCGCGCTAATTCCCATCCACGTGACAGACACGCTCTATTCCAATTGGGTCGAAAATCCGCGTGCAAGTGACGTGGCTATTTCCCGCGTGAGATCTAAAGAAGGCGCTCCTTTTCCTACACAACTTTTACTGCTTTTTCTCCCTCCCCTTCCGCCCACACTTTCCTCATTCCCACTGTTAAGCTCTTCGGAGCCTTTCTCTCTCTCTCTGAATTCAATTCTGTGCGGTTTGTGATCTGTGGGAAATGGAAGGCAAAGGGTCGACTCTGGTTCATCTTATAGTGGTGGTTTTGTGTTTAGTGGCTTTCGGGTTCTCCATTGCTGCCGAGAGAAGAAGAAGCGTGGTACGAAATCAACCCTCCGCACCCCCCTTTTCTTTTACTCTTTGAATTATTGAAAAATGTTGATGCAGCTTCCTGTAATTGGGTTGGGATTGTTTCCATTTCTTGCTTCTTTGTGATCTCATACTTGTTCTTGGACTGTTCTCGAATGGTTGTGTAATGCATACTTTCACAGGGGACTCTGTTTGAAGACAAGCAAAGGAACGCGACGTATTGTGTGTACGAATCAGATGTGGCAACAGGGTACGGTGTTGGGGCTTTCTTGTTTCTTCTCTCCGGTGAATCATTGCTGATGTGTGTCACTAAGTGTATGTGTTTTGGGAGACCTTTAACCCCGGGAGGCAACCGAGCATGGACCATTATATACTTCCTCTCCTCATGGTGTTCATTTCTTTATTATGATGCCTTCACCTCAATTGACCATTATATATTCTAACTTCTAACACCTTTAATCCATTTTTCGTATGTTATAGGGCGAGTTTTTTAGTAGCGGAAGCGTGTCTAATTGCGGGTGCAACCAAAAATGCGTACCACACCAAGTATCGAGGAATGATATATGCTCAGAACTTGGGATGTGAAACATTGAGGAAAGGAGTGTTCATTGCTGGGGCTGTGTTTGTGGTTGCAACCATGATTCTTAATGTGTATTATTACATGTACTTTACAAAGGCGACATCGTCTCCAGCCTCTCACAAAGCAAATCGTTCCAGCTCGACGGTCGGGATGACCGGGTATGCCTAAATTCAATTCAAATGGTGGGTAAGTGATAGGTTGATGATTATTGAATGTTATATATGAAGTTGCATAATCACTTGTTGTGGTTAAGATACATAAACAAGTCATGTAAGAAAGCACATAAAAAGGTTGGCTCAATTTTTTTTTGAAGCAATTGTCAAGTGGTTTGAGATGTTGGGTTATGTTTGTCTCTGGTAGTTGGAAACTGCAAAATTGAAGGGTGTATTGATTTATAATTAAATAGTGTTTTGGTCGGTCTCTCTAGTTAGGAATCATCGATCTTCACAATAGTATGATATTGTCTAATTCGATCACAAGCTAGAAAGGCCTCATATCAATAGTGATACTATTTATTGCTTATAACGTCACAATCATTTTCTAAATTAGCGAATGTGAACCTGACTACATATTTCAAATTACTAAATGGGTTAGGAGTTCATTTTCCCTTCTCCCCCAATTTTTTTCCACTTATTTAAAAAGTTGAGTTGTCCTAAGGCTATTGAGGCCTAGCCTGACTAACCATGATTGGGCCTTACCGGATGCATCCTGCAAATCAAAGGTCCCTCAGGTTTGGTTGGCTATGGCCACTCGGATGAGGCAGTTCTCTAGCCCCAAAACCTTCCGGTTCAATCTCATTTAGTCCAATCTAAAGAGAGAAAACTAAAATAGATCCTGGACACTTTTAGCCTTGTTTCTTTAATGAAACTGGTTGGGGGAGCCTAATTAGAACGAGTTTGGTTTAAATGAAAATGGTTATCTGAAATTCTCAAATTTAGAAGAAATCTAAGGAAGAGAAACTCATAATCAAACTGCTTATAACTCGGGTTTTAGGAATCTTTAAGGCTGGATTCTTATTCTAAAGTGTTGTCCATTATTGATCTTTGAACCGACCTTAAATTATTAAAATACGAGCTTAATTTACACTTGAACTTATAAAAAATATCTACTCCGATGAGGGCCTCACAAACTTCAACTTTGAATTCCAACCGTTGGATGTGACGAAGTGTGTGTCTTCAATATCCTATCATGATTTGGGGAAGATCCAACGGTTGGGCGGAGTGATATTTGAGATTTTGTACAGGTTGTCATGGATTCCTCTTAAACTTTCTATATTTCTACATTGGAGGCATTTTTTTAAATATTTCCAACTTCATTGGTATTTTAGTAAATTGACATTTTCTATTATTATTTTTCTCAAAAATCCAAAAAAAATTCTGAAATTTTCTTACCTTTGTTAGTCATTTTTTACTTCTGGAGTACCTTAAAACTCCTCATCTATAATGAATTAAAAATCTAAAAAAATTCTTTAAAATTAAAAAAATGACTCTTTTTTTCCTTTTGGCTTATTTTTTTCCTAGACACTAAATCCTTATGACTTTTCTTTGGATCTCTTCAATTTTCTTATGTGCCTTAAACCTTTGGATTTACCTATGATCTCTGGGCAGTATGTCATAGTCATACTATAAAAAGAGTAGGTTGTGACCCTCACCTTACGACAAGCAAAACAACGACCCTTAAGTGGTGCCCATTCAACCACGCAAAGGTCAAGATAAATGAGTGTCATGATTTGACTAAGAAGGACAGTGCATCAACCAACACACTCTATAGGGTGGACATCGAAGCTAGAACGAGGCATTGGCAAGATAAGGGGAATGAGAAGACAAGATGGTCAAAGATAGGCTTGTTGAAGGGTCGAATTAGGGCCTTGAGCCTTAAACTCGAAAGTCAGAGTTCTAAGGGAATTTGGGCATGTGGTTTTGGAGTCAAGTCTGTACTATGAAATATGAATGCTCGTCAAATTTAATGTCAATCAGTCATCGAACGAATGTTCCACAACAACACCGTATGACCATTCACCAAAATGGCTTCTCCTCGTGAAGGATTTAAAATGCGTTAAAATGTACTATAGGGAGAGGCATGATGTTAGCTTTTCACCACCCCTGGGCTCTGTGGACAAAGCGAGCTATCTTGTGGCACATACATGTGTCATGTAAGGGCAAGCGTTGCGAGACGATTGTCTCGAGTGACTTCCTTTGAAATGAGTTCTTCAATGATAGTACCGAATGACACGAGTGTGCCGGTATTACATCTAAACTCATGTGTCGGAGTTTGGATCATACGCCCACTATCGGGTACAAAATTCGTAAACGACATGATTATGTATAAAGGAGAGTCCAATGTCTTGATATAACCCAGATGGATTAATGTTTGTGATGTCCCAATATTATGAACGACACATGGGACTATTCTTCGATGGCAGGACCGAGTAAGCAGTGATGGCCGACGATGCCCTGTGACTTGGGATGATGTCAAGACATGTGAGCCATGTTGATTGGAAACCTAGATGATGTTGGGTATACGGCATTGCATTGAGAGACCTTGGCTCTTAGTAGAGGCAAGATCGAACTGAATGACTTGGCATAGTGTAGAGGCAAGTCAGTTTGATCGCAGAGGATTAAACATGGATACACAACGGCCTAATGATGGGTGAAGACAAACCTCACCTAAGGCCTAATGAAGTCACAAAGCCGGACGAAAAATGAATATGGGACTTGGATACGCGCATGGTTGAAAAGGTATGATCTTGCACGATGCATTACGAGGCCCATAATTCCTCTTCTAGGTGGAATGTCTTGAATCATGTTTTCTTAGTAGGATGTCATATTTAGGTCTTTATGTTTTCCCTCACCTAGATGAGGTGTTCTACACCATGTTTTACTAGCAAGATGTCATCACGTTTACAGGGAGTAATATAGAGCCCACATTAGAGGTAGCAACGAAGTTGACTAAGTATCATGAATCGAAGCCAAGATCATACGCCACGTTCTAATTGTTCAAGAAGGGATAATACCTTAGTTATGTCAAGACAAATTTGAGAGCTTTTTAAAAATAGATTACTTACTCAATCTTTATACTCACTCCATATTTTTCATTTTTTTTTTTAGCCTGTTTGTTTTTGTTTTTGTGTTTAAACTAAATTTATATAAGCTGTACTAAAGCTTTGGAGTCATGATCCCCACGCGTGTTAGTTTCGCGTGCAGCGTAAACGCAGTTGAAAATGAAGCATTGGGAAGAGAGTTGGTGGGAGTGGCGCGTGGGAGGTAGAGTAAGTAATTGGTAATTCCTAGGGATGGGGTTTGTAGGAGAAAATAGTAATAGTAATACGACGTTGTCGGTTGTGAAGGGAAAGAGAAGGTGTGTTATATTTGCTCATTAATCCAAAACCAGAGCTTGATGCCTTGAAAGTGAAACTTCACCTTATTCGTAATCCAAACTTAAAAGTTCTTTTTTCAAAATATTAAGATTTTCAGGATCTTTGTTATTTTGGTTCTCACTTCTCTTTCCAATTTTTGTTTTTCCTCTTAAATCTCTCCATTATTTTCATAATATATATTCTCATAAATGTTAATATGATATACGCGCAAGGAGTCCTACGAACCAAACTTGAATTCACTAGGCCTTTCTTGAGTCTTATGTAGCCAAGTTCATGGCCAACCAAGCCTCAACAACCTTAGTCTAAGATTGGGTAGAAAGGTTAACCATTTGGTGAGTTGGGTCGATTGATTCAATTAGTTTTCGAGTGCCACTTAAAACTCATATCTTAGGGGTATCACATTGTTGGGCATTAATGAATGAGATGGTGCATGTTAGAATAAGAATGAATAAATGAATGATGATGGAAATTTGGGAGAATAAAAAAGAGTGGGTTAAATGAAAATAAAAGAGACGAAATTGGAGGTGTATTTGATAAGAATTTAAAAGGCCTAGGCGTAGAGAGGGTCCCCTGTATTGCTATTTTACTCGGTTCACATGGGCCACTACTGCCCTCACTTTCTCTGTCCCTGTCCCTGTCTCCATCGCCATCTCTCTCTCTCTCTCTCTCTCTCTCTCTCTCTCTCTCTCTCTCTCTCTCTCTCTCTGCATCAAGCTCTCTAATTCAATCCCCCTTTTCTTTTTCCAAAATCTGTATTCCAACACAACCCATAATTTATAAATTACCATTACCAAAACCAAGACCAAAAACCCTCCAAAATTTTCATCATTCCCCTGCTTCATGGTGGTTTTTCCAGCAATGAGCGGCGGAGGCGCCACTCCACCTCGACGGCGGCGGCGTTTTCTCTCTTCTTTCTTCCTAGTGATTTTCTTCATCTGGGTCGTCTTCTGCCACCACCGTCACCAAGCCACTGCCGTCGCCAGACCGTTCCCTGGAAATCAAAAGCCAGAGCAAAGCGCTAGCGGTGGCGCCGGAAGCAAAGAG
The DNA here is from genome assembly GCF_002806865.2 of Cucurbita pepo subsp. pepo. Taxonomy (NCBI): domain Eukaryota; kingdom Viridiplantae; phylum Streptophyta; class Magnoliopsida; order Cucurbitales; family Cucurbitaceae; genus Cucurbita; species Cucurbita pepo. Next base: position 9,745,697 of record NC_036647.1, on the reverse strand, counting down.
AAGCTGCTCCGGACGTATTTCAATGGAAGGAGTTTCGGTTCGAGAGGGTTTCAAGAGAAGAAACGAACAGTCCCCAGCTGCCCTGATCCTCTCCATAACTAGTACAATAATTCTGTACTTTTTTTTTTCTTTTTTATTTTTTATTTTCTCTGGTTGGCTATTTGGTGCCTCTCATTTGGTTTGTGATTGGGAAACCGGAGTATTGCGGAGCTTTTAATTTAGAGTGATATATAAATTAAAGGGAAAAAAAATGGAGTGTTCATGATCTGTACAGAAAAAGTAGAAGCTCTGAAATACCACTTTTGGATAACTTTGGAAGAGAAGAAAGCAGAGGAAGAATGGCAGAGATGTGATTTGTAATCAGAAAATCCTGTGTTTTTTTTAGCAGATTAATATAAAAGAGAGGGAAAAAAAAAAGACATTAAAAAAAAAAAGAGCACATATTTATTATTATTATTATTATTATTATTTGGTTTATAATTAGTTTAGTTACATATTAAATTTAAATAAAATTGTTACATTGTTATGCCACCATTTTTATTCTCCAAATTGTGCCATTTTCCACTCAGAATATGACCATATTATACAATAGGTCATTTGTTAATCACAAATTATATGTAACATATATATATATCACACATAGACTAACGCTAACGCCCTGTACTAGCAATCACTGTCACTTAGGAAAAACAAAGAGTAGAATTTAGTAAGTATAAGCATAATCGGTAAACAACCTATTTTTAGGTTGTAATTGCATTTTGGACCTAGTAAGTTATTACACACTTTTATCTAGGTCTAGGAAATTTGGGTTTATGCTATATATCTCAGCTTCTTGGGAAGCTTCCAAGTTTCCAGCTATTCTCTTGTTTGTCACAAAATTAAAATTAATTGTTAATTGGGGTTTGGAGGTTGCTCACCTTTTCTAGCGTTGAGAATCTACTGAACCACATATATGAGATCCAGAGTGAATCGATTTTTCAAACTTATCTAACTTAAGCTGCTATGGAGGTGATGTTAGGTTATGGAGCATGTTCACTTATAGACTACTGAATCAATGGCTATACATAGTAAATAGTTATATATGGTCAATGATTATAGTTAGTAAATGACCCATTAAAGTAAATAGTAATGTATAGTAATTGATTATGTATAGTATATAGTTATAGATAGTTTATATATAATAGATGGATATATATGCTAAAGCTATCCATATTAAACTAAACCTTATGTATATTTTCTTAGGTACTGATTCGAAGATATATTTTCTATATCTAATGTATTCTCTATAAGTGACATACCATATGCCATCAATATAAACCTCTAGTCGATATTTCTCCTTAAGTTTTCTCTTTCTTATTTTTCATGTTCTTCATCTAGATTGAGTGTCTGAGTTTATTGATGATTTTAGTAGGAAGATATGAGTTTATTTCCTGTCATATAAATTAGATGTGTTCGGCATTTTCAAGAGACAGAAAACCAAAGTTGAAAATTAGACTGGTTTGAAGATCCAATGTCTAAGGTTTGATGATGAAGGAGAGTATGACAAGTCGTAATTTAAAATATTTTGTGCAGTTGAGGAGCCAGATGCGGCTCAAGTGACACTGGAGTAGGTGTTGAGTAGATCATCTAGAACAATCAGAGCACCAGAGAGATATTCACCTTCATTACACTCTTTGTTGCTGACTGAGGAAAGGGATCCAGTCCTTTGATGAGATCCTACAAGTGGAGGATTCAACCAAGTAAAGCAAGCCATGGATGATGAGATGAGTTGGATGTCTAGACTTTAGAATTGTGTTACTCTTTCATATATGAGCCTGAGTACGTGACAATAGTTGAATTTGGAAAGAAGATAGTATGAATGACAAATTATCTAGAAGAATTAGGCAAAAAGCAGCATGAGAAGATTTTTTATATAGATAATCAGAGTGTTATACTGTTGGTAGAGAACCTGGTCTATTATTCAAAGACAAAATACATCAAAAGATGATGTCATGGTCTATTATTCAAAGACAAAATACATCAAAAGATGATGTCATTTCACTCGAATGTTAGTAGAAGAATGTAACATGTGTTTGGATAAGATAAAGAGGGTAAATAATCTAGAAGAATGTCAGACAAGGATGTTTGGAAATTGAGGTTATGCACAAACTTTGGTTGGTTTAATGCCGTGAAGATATTGATGATGAGTGTAACAACTAGTAAAAAACCGTAACCTCCATCAATCCCACTCTTCAACAAATCCTCTCTGTTCATCTCTCTCAGTCAAAATCACAGGCTCCAACAACAGATCTTCTCATCATCTCCCTCATCCAAAATCAAAATTCATGGAAAAAAAATTATTCCCTCGGATTTACTGATACAAAAATGATTGATTTATTTGGGAAGAGAAAAAATGAAAAATGGCTTTTCAATCGTTGTAATTATTTAAGTTTGATTTAGGAATTAATTGCAATAATTTTATAATTTTATATAGAAGTACAAGCAAAATCAAGTCAGATGAGTAGCAACTAAAAATGGGCAAGAATATCTACCAACAGAGGTAAAAGAAAAAGAATCAATTAAAATGGCCAAGAATACGGGTTAATATAATCGACTAAAATATGGCCAAGTATACAACAGAAGTAAAAGAAAAAGAATTGTAGATACAGAGACAAACAAAGAAAGATTTGAAAGTAAGAATCCATTAAAAAATGACCAAGAATACACGTGAACAAAATTAAAAAATAAAGTAAAATACATTCTAAAAGAAAGAAAATGAAAGATCACACTAAATATTCATATAACGGTAGCAATATCTTCCATAATAATAGAAAATGAGATCTTAATAAAAATAGAATTATATATATATATATAATAACATTCCAAGACTTTATTCGTCCAAATTCTTTTAACACATGGACCATTGTAAATTTAGAGAATTGAATTTGAAATTGATGTCATGGATTCATATAGTAGGTTTATTTGGATACAAATGAAAAAATGGAACTTTCATTAAGGATAAGTTGGTGACATCAGCCTAAGCTAATCAGGTAAGTGGTTTTACTATAAGGTATGTTAGAAATTGTATGAGTTGTATCATATGATGTTGTTTACTAGTATATGATGATGTATGAGTATATGATGAAGTATGAGTATATGATGATGTATGAGTGTGAATGTTTGGTGAATCCACCACATCTAAATGGTGGTGAGAGTTTTCTTATTTATAATGAATACAGAAATATGGTAAATTACAAATAATATGGAAATAGCAATAAAAGGAAAGAATAATAAATGAATACAATATATTTGCCTTTAATAAAAGGGCAAATATGGTAACCCGTAATGTAAGATATTTGCCTTATAATGAAC
>NC_036647.1:9716041-9740300 GCF_002806865.2 Cucurbita pepo subsp. pepo | reverse complement strand
TGCACAGACTCATCTACAAGGTCAGAACAAATATCACAAGGGGATGAACTGGATCGAGGAATGTGCAGTGATGAAGTGGTAGGGGGGATGAATCAATATGATGAAAATGTGGTTCCAAGAAATTTGAAATAGGAATAGAGGAAAGAGGTTGGGTCTGGGAGCTAGGGATAGCAGGAAAGTGAGTTTCATCACATTGAGCATGACAGATGATATATAGCTTAGTGGTGGCGGGATCAAAACAGCGGAACCCTTTATGAGCAGGACTTTAACCCAAAAAAATACAAGAACTACTGCGGGGAGAAAGCTTGTTAGGCATATAATCACGTAAATAAGGATAAACACGACAACCAAAGGGATGAAAATTGTCATAATGTGGAGTGTAGCCATAAAGAAGTTCAAAGGGGGACTTACCTCCAAGAAGTGTAGGCAACCGGTTGATAATATAAGCTACAGTGCTGTAGGCGTCAACCCAAAAACGAGGAGAAAGATGAGAGTGAAAGAGAAGGGCCAAGCCAGTCTCAGTCACATGACAATGTTTTCTCTCAGCACGACCATTTTGAGCAGGTGTATATGGACAAGAGAGTTGATGGTGGATGCCAGAATTACGTAAATGAGTTTTGAAACAAGTACTAGTAAATTCGGTACCACCATCGCTTTGAAATACCTTGATACGAGAAGAATATTGATTTTCCACAAATTTTTGAAATTGAAGAAAAATATCAAAAAAATCAGATTTAAATTTTAAAGGGTAAAACCAAGTGAATCGAGAATAATCATCAATAAAAATAACATAATAAAGGAAACCCGAATTTGATTTGACGGGAGAAGGACCCCAAAGATCACAATGAATAAGATCTAACACATGAGACGACCTACGTTCATTGCGGGAATAAGGCAATCGATGACTTTTCGCAAGCTGACAAGTATTACATAATGATGGAGAAGGCAATAAAGACGTAAGAGAAAGATGACCTTTTCTATTTAAAAAAGAAATAACAGAATGATTCACATGACCTAGACGAGCATGCCATAAATCATATGAAGCACGTAAAGATTTGTTTCTAAGGGCTGAAATAAAAGCAGAGTTGCCGCGCTCCAGCACATATAGCCCTCCATCTCTTTTACCGGTTGCCACCACCCTTCCTGTTTGACGATTCTGGATAGTAATAAGATTATTAGTAAATGTAACGGAGAGAGGAAAATCAGACGTTAATTTACTTATGGAAAGAAGATTTTTAGTGAGGTGAGGGACAACCAAGACATCTAACAAGTGAATATTTGGAACAGGAGAAAGAGTACCGGTGTGGGTAATGGGTAGGGATGCACCGTTTCCTACAATCACAGAGTCCTTACCCGTGTAATTTTTAGACTGATCCAAAATAGATGGGTCGGCAGTCATATGGGCCGAAGCTCCAGTGTCCAAAAATCAATCAGCAGCATCGGGTCCAGCAATAGAACATGACGTGTTAAAGGCTTCAGCAAGGTGAGCATGAGAAGAATCAGGTCGAACATACCGTTGGTTGCAGCGGTCAGCATAATGGCCCTCTTTGCGGCATATTTGGCAGTGAGGTGGTCGACGACCCTGACTTGAGTGGGTTTGTCCTCGATTAGAAGAGTTGTTTTTGTGAGAATAAGAACGACCTCGCTGGTTGGTAAAGGAAGCAGGGTGGCTTCCATGGGTGCGACCACGATTAGTGACTGTGAATGCTGTAGGAGTGGAGTTAGAGGACTCAAGGGAGAGCTGAAACAACTCAAAACTTTCAGCTTTAGAGACTAAATCTGCAAAACAGGGGATAGAGGTGAGAGCCATCTGAGCAGTAGAAAAAGCTGAAAATTCGGTGCCGAGTCCACGAAGGAACCAGTGCACTTTATCAATGTCCTCGACCGGTCTGCCAATGGCATGAAGTTGGTCACAAATTTTTTTGAAGGCACGGGCATACTCAGCAACAGGTTTGGTGCCACGTTTCATCAACTGCAAGTCATCCTTGAGTCTCAGTTCACGAGCTTTCGACTGATGGCTGAACGTAGTTTCCAACGCAAGCCAAACATCACGTGCAGTAGAGAGACCAACGACAACAGCCATGGCTTCCTCAGTGAGAGAGGAGAGCAGGAGACAGAGAAGTCGTTGATCGGCTGCTCTCCATGCCAAATATTTGGGGTTGAGTGTTGAGGAGGTTTCTGGTTCAAAGCGAGATGGTGGAACCATAGTTCCATCAACATAGCCCAGCATGTCTTGACTCTCAAGGAGAGGGAGAAGTTGGCTTTTTCAAAGAAGATAATTGGAGGAAGAAAGTTTGATGGTGATCATATGGATTAGAGTATTGAAAGAAAGAAGATGATAAGAAGATTCGGAAGCCATAGAGAAGAAAGGATCAGGGTTGTTAAACCGAAAGGGCTCTGATACCATGTGAATGTTTGCTGAATCCACCACACCTAAATGGTGGTGAAAGTTCTCTTATTTATAATCATTTACAGAATACAGAAATATGGTAAATTACAAATAATATGAAAATAGCAATAAAAGGAAAGAATAATAAATGAATACAATATATTTGCCTTTAATAAAAGGGCAAATATGGTAACCCGTAATGTAAGGCACATATCTAGATATTTGCCTTATAATGAACGGTCAACTATCCTTAACAATGAGTTATGATAATGTATGAGTTATGATGTTTGATGATGTACGTAATATATATATTTTGATGTATGACGTACTTGATATGCTTGATGCACTTTATGGCGATATGATGAGTCTGATGATTGCATGACGTTTGTCTTAATATGTTGATATTTTCCATATTAAGCATGTTGTATGATGATGAGTGTCATATTACATCATGTCGATAGACCGGCATAAGACACAACCCTAAGAGAATGAAAATGATATTAATATAAATATCCAATGAGCATGTGTTACTTAATGCAACAAAAAGAGGAGACTAGAGGGTTGTGTCAGAAGAGATGATAGAATAGAATTTAGAGGGACTAATGCATGTTGTATGTTCATAAGCATAGAGATACTTCCCCAGAGACGATGAGTGCGGACACGCACAGTATGATGATGACATGTCTTGCCGAACCATACTTCATAGGGGGTGCGAGTGTCCAACGCCTTTGTCGGTAAACGGTTTAGAAGGTAAGCCACATTTGTATTGCCTCGCCCCAGAAAATCGTCGGGACTTGCATGCTCTTGAGTAAGCTTCTTGCAGTGTAAATTATGATGCAGTTTCTTTGTCCGAAAAACCGTTTTGTTGTGGAGTGTATGGTGCGGTGAGCTGATGCTTGATACCTTCCTCTTCACAAAAATTTGAGAAGTTAAGGGATAAGAACTCATCACTTCAGTCGATGCGCAAGGTTTTCAGCTTGTGATAAGACCTGTTTTCAACGAGTCTTTTGAATTTCTTGAATGCACATAATGCCTCACTTTTTTCTTGTTAGTATCACACAACAACGCACACACTTGATCTAGATGAACACAAAGAACATGATAGAGAAAATGCAAGGAGAATATTGGCTAAAGGATATGTATTGATGATTACAGATATGTACCATGAGAGAGAATATAAAAAGTACATCTTCAAAGCTCTGTCTGACGGATATATATATGGTTTAGCTAACTAGATATATCTTTACCAGGTATAACCACCCACGGTATATAACTATCTATCATATATAGTTTTACCAAATATAGCTTTTTACTATACATAACTATTTACTATTTATGATAATTTATTTACATGTCATTCACCAAATATAGCTTTTACTATGTATAACCATTGACTAAGCTATAAATAAGCAGTAGGCTCCATAACCTAACAATTCTCCCACCTGGAGACCGATCCAATCAACCAAGAATTTCATTCTCAAACAATCATGATCATCTTCACTGCACTACCAATTGAGGCTTTGCACAACATCAATATTTCAACATCAACACATTTTGTCATCATGTTTGCTGGATTCTTTGCACCCTTTATCTTCTCCAAACACATCACCATCTTTTACTAACCTACGAGTGAAATGGTATTGCCTTCTGTGTTTTGTCTTTAAATGATAGACCGGGTTCCTCACCAACTATATGGCACTCTGACTATCTCTATATAGAATCTTTTCGTGCTGCATCTTGTCCAATTCTTCTAGATAGCCAGTCATTCATATCGTTCTTTTTTCAGCTTCACTTATTGCCACATACTCAACCTCAGTACAACGCATTTTTGAAGCCTATACATCCCATCATCTATGGCTTGCTTCCACTTGGTTATATCCTCTAACTGTAGGGCCTCATCAAAGGGCTCTGGTTCCCTTTCATCAGCAACAGATAGTGTAATTAAGGTACATACATATCTGGTACTCTGATAGTACTTGATGATCTTTTCAACACCGGTTTAGGTGTCACTTGCTCTACCACTGGTTCCTCTGCAACAGTCTCAGGAGTTTCTTGAGTATCTGCTACAACATAACTAGGTGATTTTTTTCGCAACTCAACCTTAACTCCCACTTGCTTCGTTGTCTTGGAACCTTGCTCCACATCTGGTTTCTCAACACTAGTCTCAGGAGTTTCATGAGTATCTACAACATCACTAGGTGAGTTTCCCTGCAACTCAAGTTCAACTCCCACTTGCTTCGTTGTCTCGGAACCTTGCTCCACATCTGGTTTCCCGGCAGTAGTCTCAGGAGCTTCATGAGTATCTGCTACAACATCACTAGGTGAGTTTCTCTACAACTCAAACCCAACTCCAACTTGCTTAGTGGTTTTGGAACCTTGCTTCACATCTGTATGGATCATTTTCAACCGCACTTCAATTCTCTGGCAGTTCTTGTGAAGCTAACTCGTTTCTGCTTGCTCATAATGTAGTTCTCACAACGACCCACATCAACAGATTTCAAACCTTCTAAAACTTCTTTTGCAGCCAACATCTTCATTTCTTTCACGCTCATATGTCATAGTCTATTGTGCCATAGACTTTAATTTGAAGCATTCTTAGCAACAACTGTCATGTTCATACACCCTGCAATGGTGTATAAAGTTCCAAATTTTATGCCACGTGCTACAACCATAACACCTTTCATAATCTTCCACGAACTCTTCCCTAACTCTGTTGCATAATCTGCGCTGTCCAACTGACTAATAGAGATTTCCTGCCGGAATTTTTATGCAGACATCCCCTTTTCCTTTAATCTCCAAATCTTTGTTGTTGGCAAGATACATCTTCTTGAAATTTCTAGACTTGAAATTCCGAAACAACTCTTTATTTTGAGACGAATGAAAAGATGCACCTGAATCCAAAATTTAGGATTCAATTGAACTGTCCACGCTGAGGATTAGAGCATCCCCAATGTCTTCTGCTGAATTTATAGAACCATCATCATTTCCAGATTTGTGATTCTGCTTCCTCTTTGGTCTTGTACAATCTGTCCGAAAGTGACCTTTTTCTCCACAATTCCAACACGTTACGTTTGGTCTATTTGAAGATTTTTCTCAGTTCTTTGATTTTGATCGCCCTTTGTTTAGGCCATTCGGTTTACTTCTTCCCCGTTGGTCAACACTAAGAGCACTACAAGATGAATTTCCAATTTCTCGTTTGCAAATACTTTCGTTGAGAACTACATCTCAAATTTCATCAAACTTCAGTTTATCAAATCCTCGAGAATTACTGATTGCGGCAACAACAATATCTCATGACTCGGATAAAGTTGACATCAAAATCAACGCTTTAATTTCATCCTTGGAATTAATTTCCACCAAACTAAGTTGACTTATGATCATATTGAATTCATTTATATGATGAGCAACAGATCCACCTTCAGACATCTGTAGGTTAAACAATCTCTGCATCAAATATACCTTGTTCATAGCCGACAGTTTTTCATACATGTTCGATAGCGCCTTCAACAGATCTGATGTTGTCTTCTCCTTAATGATGTTGAACGCCACATTTCTGGATAGCATCAACTGGATCAACCCTAAGGCCTGTCGACCCTTGAGCTTCCATTGTTCCATGGTCATGGTATCCGGCTTCACCCCCAACAGGGGTTCATGAAGATCTTTCTAGTACAGATAATCTTCAATATGCATCTTCCACGAACCGAAATCGGATCCATCGAACTTCTCAATTCCAATATTTGAACTTTCCATCTTCATAGATCATGGTAAATTTTGCCTAGCTCTGATACCAGTTGTTAGGATCGCACAACAACGCACACACTCGATCTAGATGAACACAAACAACAGGATAGAGAAAATGCAAGGAGAATATTGACTAAAGAATTTGTATTGATGATTACAGATATGTACAGTGAGAGAGAATACAGAGAATATAGAAAGTATATTCTCAAAGCTCTGCCTGAGGGGATATAAATGGTTTAACTTACTATATATAGCTTTACTAAATATAATCATCTACTATATATAACTATCTACCATATATAGCTTCATGAGATATAACTTTTACTATACATATCTATTTACTATTTATGACAATTTATTTATATGTCATTTACCAAATATAGCTTTACTATGTATAACTGTTGACTAAGCTATAAATAAGCAGCAGGTTCCATGTTGTACATCCACAACCAATGACTATAATCATCAACAAGTAAGAGAAAATACTTGTTACCAACAATCGATGATGGGGTGATCGGGCCACACAAGTCTGCATGAACAAGTTGCAATAGTCGCTCAACACGAAAAATGGTTTGAGCTGGGAACGACACTCTTGTTTGTTTTGAGACTAGGCAACTTTCATAACTGGTTTAAGTGTATGATTTTGGATAGCCCTGTAGCCATCTTCTCTGCCATCATTTTGAGCGTCGAAAAGTTCATGTGCCCAAGTCTTGCATGTCATAGCCAAGCTAGGTCTGCAAGTGCCATTAATAGGGAGGTGGGCTGGCAAGTCTCCAATAGTATCTTGTACAGGCGGTTATGTGACTGTTTTACCTTCATCAACAAGGTTATATTTCTGTCGAATATCTTGAGGAACGAGCCAGCTAACTCCATTATGCTTCCTTCTTCCGTATTTGACCAAGATTGATAATGTTACTCTTCAAGTTTGAGATATAGTATACCTTGGTCAGTAAACGTTGGTCACCATTCTTGCACTGGAACAAGATGGATCATTTGCCTTGGATCAGTACAATTGATCCATCGCCAAACTTCACGTTTTTAGTGAGCTTCTCATCAAGCTCCTTGAACTTTTTTCAATCTCTGGTTATGTGGTTGCTTGCTCTGTTGTCAAGGAACCACATGTTGGTCTCCACTCGGTCTTCTCCTTTTGTGAGAAGGTTTGCCATAACCTTTTCTTTGTTGAGCATCTTCTCGGCCAATATCAGTGCGGTCTCTTGATCTTGCGTGAATGTGAGGTTTTCCTCCTCATCTCACTTCTTTTTGCAGTAGTCTACCGCATAGTGCCCATATTTTCCATTAGAATAACACTTGATCATACACTTGTCATTCCAGGGGTTGGCATTGTCATGGGTTTGTGAGGTATTGTCATGGCCTCCTCTGCCACCATGTCCACAGCTATGTTCGTGGCCACGTCTGCGACCACGTCCACGACCTCTATTTTCCTTGTTATGGCTGTCACGTCCCCTCGTACTTGAAAAATAAGAGTCGACTGCATCATTCTTTTTCGTGCGTGCGAGCTACTCCTCGTGTGTGAGTAAGAGGTGTTTTTCCTCCTCTTTGATTTCATAGCCACGAAGTCTCTCTTCATGGACCTTAAGACGACCAACGACCTTCACAACTGACATGTTCTTGAAGTTGTCGAACTACTCGATGGAGGTAAAAATTTGCATGAATCTTAGGAAAACAACTCGAAGGAACTTCTTGAAGACGGAGATCTCCTCCACCATGTCGCCTAATGAACGGATGTCGCTGATGATAGCCTCGAACTCACTCTTCAAGGTATGCATCTATGCTTCCTTGACACGTTTCACACCCACATGCATTGTTTTCAGCGTCTCCACGCTGTCTTTGTTGAGTCTTTCTCTTCCAACATGAGAAGAATGTCCTCCGAGACTGTTGGTAGATGGCAGCAAGAGCCATCCGGCCCTTACGCTCCTCAACGTCACCATGCTCGATGGCGTTCCACACGCCTTGTGCCTGTAAGTTGACACACATCTTGATCAACCACGCTATGTAGTTACTCCTCGTGAGTAACAGGTACTGGAGTACTACATTCCCCTCCTTTCCGTTCTTTATTGTTATCACTTTTCCTCCAGTGACTTTGTATGGTGACGACATTTATTTTGGCAACCTAACTCTGAACACTGGATTTGACCCACGATTGAGGTATGTCGAAACAAGTAAAAGAGGCAAAGGAAAAACTCGAGGGGAGAGAGCTTTTGGAACAAAGTAATATGAAGCACTTAGCTTTTCAATTCTCTTTTGTTGTTGTTGCTAAAAAAGAATACTTCTTATGAGTATTTATAATGGAGAAAACACTAACCTGCCTCCTAAACTTTTTTTCAAGTTAAGAGCCACTAACAATCTTCCTAATTAAAGCACAAAGTTTGGTCCACAATCACAAATCTTGGTCCACAATTTGGCAACTACTACCAATTTTCCTATAGTTGCTCCAAAGTTAGTAACTTATTCTACTATGTCTTAAACAATTTTCCTAAGGTTACTCCATAAGTTAGTAACTTGTTCTACTAAGTCTACTAACCATTCTCCTAAAGTTACTATATAAGTTAGTAACGTGTTCAACTAGCTCTAGGTCACATATCATAGTCAAGAAGGAAGGACTCTTTAGTATGTCGTAATTCAAAAAGTACATTAAAAAAAATTTAGAATCTAAAGATTTTATAAAATTAGGAGAANGGTTTTGTATTTCAAATCTTTTAACCTCGATTTTATTAAACTCAACTGCTGTGTAAATGTATTTTTTTTTTAAAAAAAAAAATGTTTGATTGTTCTAAAGTTTGCAAAAAAAAGTTATCATATTTTTTTATATCACTAAGTCAATCCACGTTGCGATCCATAATTCAAAATCTCGAAAAGCAACTCACCTCTTACCTTCACCAGCAAGTAAGCTAAAATTCTCCTTTAACTATCAGTGCAGCTCTAGGATAGCTCATTGCACAGCCATACAAATCTTAACGTTCATGTTTCATGCCAACATCTCTCACAAAGTCTATGATCAACCAACGGACCAATAAGTAATCAAACTTAAATAGTAGGAACTAACTAATTGCATCAGCCCTCAAAACTTCCCTGCACTAAACTTGTTGTGTTCAACTTCCCTACATTGAACTTGTTGTGTTTATCCCAAATGGAACACACGGGACGACTATTTTCGACTGTTCGAGCTACTCCGAAGGGACCTTAGCACGTTTGACTAATCCTAGAAATCTGCCTAAATCAAACCTGAGAACTTGGTTTGCTTTGTGACCACTAAGTAACCTGTGATGAAGTCGTACGGTAGTGCAAGGTGGCTTTGGTGTAAGACCAATGTTTAGCTGGGGAAGCTAAGTTGACTTTTTACCAAGCCCAGCCCACGAATCAGTTTGACTGAATCCAATTACATCAAAACCAGATTGTTGCTGAAACTCTCAAGGAAAACTCCAATTGTCTAAAGAGTAAATTTTCAATTTTGCCCTTACCCGACAAACGCAACGCTACAAAACATATATCTACCCAAAATTAATAAAGATCGAGAAGATTTAATTTAAATAAAATATAACCTTCAACTTTCCTATAGACATAATTCTAAAACATTAAACTTAAACTTTTTTTTTAGTTTTGAACTTTTTTTTTTTATCGAACTCGAATTATCCAATAATATATTAAATCCAACAAAAAAAAAATATATAATTCTAGTCGTTGGGCGGGTTCTAATAATACAAATCAAACTATTATTTCACTTTCATACAATATAAATATAAATAAATAAACATCAGTTGGCTTGAATTGAAAAAAAAAAAAATTGTATCTATAGGACAGAAGAAAAAAGAAAACATCAATTTTTTTATTTCTTTTTAATGTTTTTTTTTAAAGTTTTTTGAGTTTTGATATTAAAAATTTCTTTGGCCCAGCGTTGAAAATGGATGGCTTTGGTTGCGACATTATTGGCTATGAAAATGGTGTTTCTATCAAATCATTTTCCTGTCTCTTAAAGTTATTTATATGTTTTTTCTGACACCAACCACGTGGACATCTTACAACCAAGCACTACCCATAAAATTAAAACATCCATAAATGTTTTTTTTTTTTTTTTAATGCCTTGGTAACTTACTTCATCCAAAACCTTTTTGTTCTTATTAATTGACAATCTCCGAAGAAATATATCTCTTATTGATTAACTAATATGTTTAGAATTTTTTCGTCTCCTCCTAAGTTATCTTATTTCAATCTCTTTATTCTTGATCACCTCATTTTTTGAAATACAAATTTACCGTGGAGGCATGTAAAGAGATCATACCATATTGCATTGTCATGACTCAATATTCGAGATTTCGAATCAATGAATCGTTACTACAAAAACAAAGACAAAAAGCAAAAAAATAAATATAAAAATAAAATATAAAAGTATGATACAAATAAAAAAAAAAAAAAAAAACCAAATATAATTACAAGCCCATGCTATTTAAAATTATTACAAATGGAAAAAGGAGTTCGAGTTACAATTACAAAACAAAATATAAAGATAGACGGATACTCTGAAACAATCTCCTTTGTGATTTCACAGCTCTCGAACGCTTCCCCACTTCAATCAGCAACATGCTAGCACCTAAAAAAAAAAAGGAAAAATAGTGAGTATAAAAATATTCTATAAGGAACCTATTCGTAGGCTCTCATCACCCTAAACCATTGATACACGAGCTTTACTAACTAGAATGTTCGAGCCTAGTCTTAACTACTATCTAAGCATCTGGACTACCTCAAAATTTCAACCCGATCTCTTATTTGAATATTACCCCTACGGGTTTGTACAGGTTTTTTAACCTTTCTTTTCTTTGACTTAGGTAGTATGTTTTGCCTACGGAGCGTAATGATTGGTGTCCTAGGTTGAGGCATTACTTCATAAGGTTCTGATGGGACAGTATGATATTTGCTAATCTAAACATCATCAAGAATCGATTTTTGGCTATGAAATTAGAATCGACATTATTGGCTATGAAATTAGAATGTGTCATGACTCGATTTTTTACTCCTCAAAATACATACCGTCAAGGATGAAATGAGTTATAAAATGATGATAATTATTTTTTTCGCTTTTAAAATAAAAGAAAATAAGTAAGTTAATAAATGCATTGAAATAACACAAGTTAAATACATGCGTTCGCACGTGTACTATTTAAAATAAACAAAAGACTCAAAAGACTTGGATCAATGAACTCCCCTCCACAGCCGTATTGCTCGGCATGCTTCCACCTAACTAACGCTCTATTGCTCACAAAACATGAAAGGTAGCAAGAGCGAGTATAAAATACTTAATAAGAAACTTACTTGTAGGCTATCATCAAACTTATTCCTATACACGAAATCTGAAGATATGTGCTCATAACTACCCCTAAAGTTAGCCAATCTATGGCTCAATGCCTGTACTGACCTCTCAGGTCTCTACGTACAAAAACCCTAAATAACTCCTATGTGGAGTGCTCTAACCCCCTCGGGGTTCATAACTGAAGGATTTTGGGTATTATGTACTCTATGTTTTACGTATCTCTAGGTCCCTCATAATACTTATGCGAAATGCATCTCAAGTCAATATGCCCTTCGACTTGTACGCTCAAAAGGTGGGGCATAGGACAAGTCTAATGAATATGGAGGAACCTTTTTGCTCTAATGTGATATACATATTCCCCACCTGACTATTTACTGATCTAAAATCAAAGGATTCTCCCTAATGGTATTGAGTAACATCTACCTGTTGCATCACTTTTTCAAGCTGAAACAGTAACTCATCTGTCGCTTTGCCCTTCTGAATGGGGATAGAAAACTACTTGTCGCATCGCCCTTTCAAGCGGAGACAAACTACCTTTCGCGTCGCCCTTTCGAGAGGAGGCAGTAAAATACATCGCTCCCTCACTAGGCACAACCGATACTATCTCTGTAACGTACCCTCTATGATTCCTGTAACTCACCAAGGGTGACTACTAAGACTTATGTACCAAAATAGACTTTAACACCTTTTGGTTAGTTCATGAATAGGAGTTACATCCTAATTGTCCCTCTAAGGTGCTTGGTCAACCCAAGAAAGATAATGGGACCTATAACTAGGTTCTAATACCATTGTAACATAAAACATTGGTTCATAAGTTAAAACTATCATAA
Organism: Cucurbita pepo subsp. pepo; assembly: GCF_002806865.2. Taxonomy (NCBI): domain Eukaryota; kingdom Viridiplantae; phylum Streptophyta; class Magnoliopsida; order Cucurbitales; family Cucurbitaceae; genus Cucurbita; species Cucurbita pepo. The sequence continues at coordinate 9,728,017 of NC_036647.1, read as the reverse complement.
CTGATAGTTTAGGGCACATAGTGATCGTCCAAAGCGTAATTGGGAATAAATAGGTTTCCAAACCCTCTAACATGAATCAAAGGACAATCATACATATATCAAGGCTTTAAACTTATAACCTAAAAGCTTTCAACTCGAGTTTTAGAAACTCTCCAACCTTGATTCTAGTCTCAATACATTGCCCAGAACTTCTTATTTATAACCCCATGCTTCCATGCCATTGTTGATTCCAGAATCGAGGTCAATTTAATCTTCAATTTGTCAAAGTTCTCGTGAATATATCTTCACCGATGATGGTGTTATGTGTCACAACCACACTCTTGTAGTAGTGGGACAATGATTGTGCAGCACTTGTACTAACCCAACGAACAAGTTCAGACTTTGCAGACAACGTCGACATATGCTCAAGCCGCAGGCCACGTTTGCAAGAAATATTTTAGAAAATGTGAGCGAGGAAATACATTTGAAATTAATTTGAAAGAATTGTAGAAAGAAACATTATATAGCTATAAGCAAAGAAAATACCACGACATAAATATCATATAAATCGAGGTACGAAGAATTGACGATTAGTTGCATCCCCTAGAGTACATTTTAGGGCATTATAGACCTGACGGGTGTAGACATGATTTTGGTGAATGGTCATACACCCCTATATTGACACAACATGAAATAGTAAAGACCTATATAAGATGAAAGCATGTAAAAGAGGTTTAGAGCGGGCATGTAGCCATGGACAATACGTCCTGGACAAGCATGACCATGACATCCTCCCCCACTCAATTGGTTGACATCTTTATCAACCAACTCTTTGTAAACTCAGTGATTTAGGTTGAGACTGACTTCAGGTCTCTCGATGCACTTTCAACTGATTTCAGTATCGAGGATTCTCTTCCAATCTGCAAGGAACTATTAGAAACCATTTCTTGGTTTGTTGATTCTTGGCGTCTTCTCTGTCAGAGTTTCTCCTACTTTTTCTGCTTCTTTGTGTGAAATCATGTTGTTTCTCTTTGCTTGACATCTTCTTGGTCGGGATAGTAACGTTTCAAGTTACTGACGTAGACAACAAGGCTATGTGCATCCATGGGAGCAATTAGATCATATATGATTTCTTCCCAACCTTGTGGATAACTTTGACTGGTCCATAGTATTTTTGTACTATTCCTTGACTCTTGTTGCTTTGATCTTGGAGTTAATCTAGCCTCAACTTGATCAAAAATCTCTCTTCTGACCAGCCCTTCTCTTCATCCATATGGATGGTACTTTTCCGTGAACAGGTGTTGTTTTAGAGGTTTGTCTCTTTCTCCCTCCTTTGGCGGAGGTATTGGCTTTGTTGGGTTTTTTGTCATAAAACTCATATTTGTAAACAAAAATATATTCTATTTTCGATAAATTTATTATTGATGTTTATTTAGTAAAGATTGTTATTGAATAAAGTGAATGTTACGATCATTAATCTAAATCCAATAAACTAAGAACACTCTGGCTATAGTATGATTACTCGAATTATATGTAGAGACATAAGAGTGGATCAAGTTCAAGTATATAGTCAAATGATCTATAGTACAGGGATAAGGTTGAGTACTTTATTCTAGGGACACTATGGATGCGGCCCACTTTTGTATATGATACAAACAATGTGATCACTAAATTGTACATGTGGAGACATGTGAGTGGGGGCGTCCTATGCAATGAGTATTGCATAAGATCGGACCATGAAGAAAACCACTCTCACTTTATAAAGTCGTTTACTGTTGAGACTGATTTTCTTTTCATTCGATAACCTAGGTAACTCGGTTTTAATCCTGAGCTAACCATGAACTCCTGTTTATTCGGAATTATCCTTAGATTTGCATGGGTGAGAGTGACCCGAGTTCGCCGACTCAATAAGCCTTCCATTTCAGAGGTAAGATTGGGTGAATAGCTGGGGACATAGGGTGTAAGATGGAATTCACTCCTACCCGCTTTTAGGGAGAGTAGAGAGGTTGTTCCCTTAAGTACTGACTCCGAGTCTTGAACAAGGGGCCCCACCCTCTCATTGGCCTGAGAGGGATTCGGTTTACTGGTTGGACCACAAACCAATTGTTTATTAGAGGATCAGTGAGACATAAGGAACAAGAAGTAACTTCAGGGGTAAAACGGTAAATTGACCCAGCTCTAGTTACGAACAACCGATGAAGGATCGACTTACTAATCATGGTTATATCAAATGGACAGAAATATATCTATAGTGAGGGGAGTGCAACTACTAGGCTATAGTGGAGTGTCCTAGTAGTTAACGAATGTTGGTTAACCAGGTTAATGAGTTTAATCGGTTAATCTTGANTCTTCTAGCTCATATTGAACTAAACCTTAAAACAGTGTGACAAGTGAGTTCGGAGTGGTCATTCAAATTAGGGAATACACTCTAAATATATACGATATATTTAACCACATTTTGTTTTAATTATGAATTAAACAAAAAGAGAGAACGGGTGATATTTAAATAAGATTTAAATATTTTAATTATAAATAGGGATTCGTAATCAATATCTGCTCCAATTGATTGAGATTGACATTTGATTTAATGGTAAATATTAATTAAATTATTTAATTAATCATTTAATATTATTTTAATTTGAAATTAATTATTTAAATTAATTGTTGAATTAAAATAAAGAAAGTAAAAATGTTGACTTGAAAAATGTTTGAGTTAGCGAAATATTGAGTGTCAATATATGGTTTAACAAAACTGGCATGTTTGTCCCATAATACCAATTTGAGTGGAATTTTGAGTGTCAAAAGTTGGTAATCTCAAATTTGGATGAACATCCAAATATGACTCTATAAATAGAGTGATTGATCAAAGTACATGAAAAGTTTGCTTGAAAAACTTTGAGAAAATCTCTCAAAACTCTCTCTTTACCTATACTAAATTCCTATCAAGTTTAGTCACTCACCAGATTCTACAGTCTCGTTCTAAGGCCGGAGAATAGTAGAGAAGACACTAGTGGTGATTCGAAATCGGTTGGTGAGGAAAAAGGAATTTGAACTACAAAAGGTTAATATTCAAACTCATTGAGTTTTAATGCTTTTGAACATGCTAGCTAATTTACTATAATTGATGTACTTAGAGTGCCTAAGATCCAAATTGTTTCTGCACGTGTTGTAATAACACCATCAGGCTTGGTGTTTCTCCCCAGCCCTTGGGTGATCATTAACAACAGGCTTTGTGGGTCTAATGAATCCTTCTGTTAGCAAGTCAGTTAGTTGCTTGTAGAATTCAACTGGCTCAAGCGTAGTCATATGACATTCATTTGTGGCACGCGAACTCACCCCTGATATAACATCAATCTTGTTTCACGTCGTTGTATTTGTGTATCGACCGTGCGGCTTGTGTTGGGGTTGACTCACTTGAGCTTTCCCCTTCAAATATGGTAATGGCAGCAAGCGTAGGGTCGTCATGACTAAGATCCTTTCTTAACTGTAGCGCTGACATCCTTTTCACCCCTTGATAAGGATCATTTTGTTCTAAATATTCCAACTGAACCTATTACACAATCCAAGGTCAAGAAGATTTAACAAGCATTTATTCTTCATCTACAAAATTGGATAGGCTCGATGCAACCTTTATTTCATGTGTTACAAAATGATTCGATTGAGAAAGAACCATTTGGAGCTTTGGAAGTGAATATTTGCACGGTTCAAATGGAATATGAGAATGCTATAAATTGCACTATATTGATAATTTGTTAGAAAACTTTATTTATTATTTTAATTTCATAATTTGTTAAGGGTGAGAAGTTACTTGTCAAATTGGCCCCAACTTCTTTTGGGTAGAGATTGTAAATACCCACAAATTACTATGTAAAAGGTAGATTTTTTTTATGAATGAAATCAAGCTTTTAAGTTGAGACTATCATCCTTAGAAATTTGAGCATCATCTCTGTCATTTCTAAGTTTCATGCAATTCTTATGGTAGACTGCCACTCAATCAAGCCTTGATCAAGTTCAATTGTGGAGTGACCTAATTTAGAGTAAGGTTCCAAATCTTACTTCTAGATGTTTGATCTTAAAAAGTAATCTAATTCTAGCCTTATCCCTTGGTTCATCCAAATTTTGTATAAGGAGGTGTTAATTTCTTTGATTCAAGGGTTCTTACTTCAACAAAAGTTTGGATCGTTGGGCTGAGGATTAGGATTACCTTATCACCCCTCCTAGCTGACGGGTGCTTGTTTGGATGATCATTGAGTTGGACCCCATTACTACTAAGCATTTTGCTAGGGGGCATGGAAATTACATCGTGTTCTAGTAGGAAATCCGTCCCCTAACACGATATCGAAGTCATCCACTTGACTATCACAAAGTCGATTCGTTTAGTCTAAGCCTCCTGCTTGATCGGAGTTCTCTTCGTGACTCCTAAGACAAGTAAAGTTGTTGATTTAACAACCTTCGTCTTTCCTACGTCTCGATGCCAAAGGATATTCAAACATTTTGCTTTGGTCTTCACCATGAAACTGTGGGTGGCTCCAGAGTCGATGATAGTATTTCTAGCCACTCTGTGATTAACCTAGGCCTTGACATACATAAGATTGTGTTCTAGTGGCTCTTCTATACAATCTAGTGGCTTCTATTTTTTTCACTCTCTAAAGAGAGTAGACAAGTACTTTAGTGCCTCCACTCAAGGGTGTTCAACATTCTCAACTAACAATATTTTTGTTTCTACCTTCTCATACTTAGAAAGAAGGAAGGGCTATTGTGATCTGTGCTCTGGATGATTGATGGATGTTATCTCCCCGTTGAGCATGTTTGATTGTATGTTTGCATGATATAGAATGTTTAAGCTCCAAGTGTTGGTCTGTGTGTTCTTATAGAGCGTGTTTTATCTGCAGAAAGCTAGGACATTAGATTTAGGTTGGTTAGACGATGACCTAAGTAAGGACGCCTACAGTAGATTGAGTACATTAGAATCATGAGCGATAATCAAAGGCTCTATACCCTAGTGCTTCCAGATTAAGAATGACTCAAGGAGTCAAAACAGAGCAGTTTGGAGCCAAAAGTCTACGTTAAACTACCTAGCTGCCTTAGGAATCCAACCGACCTTCTTAGCTCTTAGAAAAAACTCAAATGACGTTTAGATTATGTTATCTCATGCTTTAGGGTATCAATAGGTTTATCTCCTTAACAAGCATGCACCAAAGAATCTAGATAAGATTAAGGCACTATAGCTAGTTTACTCTTCCATAATACTTTAAATCTTACTTAATTTAGAGTTCATGTAGGTTTTTAAGTGGTTCCTACCAGCAAGACTTGAGAAAAGTCTAGATTGACTACTTACATGTTTGTTCATGTTCGGGTAATCGGTTCTCAAGCTTTCGGTATCTGAATCTCCCCAAATTTTCTTGGGTAGAACCCTTAGATAGTTATTTATTTTATTTTATTTTTTAACTAAGACAAATCCATAAGAACTTGTCTAAAAGAGGGTAAAAGTAACAAAATATCGTGATTGTTTCATTTTAGAGATGGCGTGGCGTTCACAAATAAATTCGAGTATATAGTGTTTGAGCTTTCATGGTGTTATTGGTAAGTTTTTCATTTAATAAGCCCAAATCACACTTTTTTTTTCTTTTTTCGTTCGTTCATACCAACACTATAATTTTTTAGATATGTACTTCGGAGTGACGAAATTTTCTTTCTGACACTAAAAGTCTCAATGTCTATAGTAGCCTACAAGACCTTACTATCTACCAAACTTCCTTAGACATTTCATTTGAAGCAATTTACTAGTATATGTGGGTACATCATTATTTATCTCTATGGTCATGATATCTTTTCTTTAGGTCATAAGACATCGTATTGAAATATCTAACCTTCCTCAACATAATCGTTTACATGTATATAGTAGTGTTTAATAGCCTACTAATTTTCATGACAGTGTAATATCTAACCTTCCTCAGAATAATCGTTTTTATGCATATATTAGTGTTTAGTAGCCTACTAATTTTCATGACACGATAACTCGACAATCACAATACAAATCTTGCTAAATCTAAACATGATCTGAGTCATCAATATATCCTATAGCACTCACATTCTAAGCATAGTAAACCATACATAACATATTAACATCATTTATTATCTTTCATAAGACATACTTAACAATGACGAAGCATTACCTTCAAGGCCATGCAAACATTATGAGTCTACATGGTAGGCTGATATAACTGACCTTATTTTTCTTAATAAAATAGATACGCCACTACATGTATAACATGCGGTATGAAAATTCATTTAGAACGATCACATGTAAACGTTGACATGAACTTAAATGTTTGAAAAATACTAACGAAAGTCGAAATAACAAGAATTTCAAAGGAATGACAATGCCTCGATTTGTTCATAAAACTTAAAGATTGTGCTACAAAGAAGAGCTAGAGATTGATTTCATACCTTCTAGTGGATCATAGCAAATTTGCCTCTAAGGTTTGTCCAAAATCAGTTTTCTCGCTGGAACTAAAATAGGGGATTCTTTATTGTGCAGCTGATTCTAGAAATTTTCAAGATCTGATTTTTTAATGGAACCTCTTCCTTATCCTACCCTCAAGCTAAAGGAATTGGTTTGGAGGAATAACTTAGAGAGTGAAACCTTAATTTCCAAAAATCAGTCTTGGTCTGCAAGTCACTGCAACTCATTCTACAACGTTTCATCTCTCGGCTCCTTCATCAAATTTACTCAACTTGATCCTCTGAAACTAAAGGATTTCTCAATTTGAAGGAAAAAGCATCATAGATAGGCATTCGACACCTACCCCCAAACTCTACCCGAAACGAATGTCCTTCAATTGGGCACGTTCCTGAGGTTATTTCTTTTCGTGATCTTCTATGGAAACACTCCTTGGAGGTGCAGAAACTGATTGAGATTGACCTTGCTCGATGTATTATCGTGTATCCTTGAATTGAATTTTTGAGTTTTCTTTAAAGCTCTAAATGACGGATTAAATTGGGGGAATGGTTTCTAGGCACTTTCAGCACTCAATTTCTTCATAGAACTTGTGGGTCATCTTGTTTAGAAACCATAGGAACAAGTTTAAAGGAAAATGGTGGAGATTTTTTCTCAAATTTGGAAGAAATTTGAGAGTAGGAGACCGTAAATCTTAATGCTTATTGCTTGCGATTGGGAGCTCGATTCTTGTTTCATACTATTCCCACAACTTCAAACTTTATAGGGGAAGCTTAAAACAACGTTAAGACCTCTGGAATCCTCGTGATTTGGAGATCGAATTTTTTGGATAATCCGTCGGAAATATCCTCTCCAATTTGAATTTTCACCATTGGATGGTGATCTGTGTAAGTTCTAGATTGTGTTCAATTTTGGAGGAGATCTGATATGAACCAAGAGACATCAATCATACAATATACTTCAATGAAGATGTGAAGAAAAGGTTGTCAAAATTATCAAAAGATGTTTCAATTCATGCTACATTGAAGAAGAATGAAGTTTGATTGTTGTAAATTTTGGGTGGGTTACAATTTAGAGTAATTTAGAGTTATTGTATTTTAAGACTTTTTATTTAATTTCAGTTACATTTACATCATGGCTAATTATGGCCATAAAGTANATTTAGAGTAATGTAGAGTTATTGTATTTGAAGACTTTTTATTTAATTTCAGTTACATTTACATCATGGCTAATTATGGTCATAAAGTATGAATGTTACAACTATTGGAAGACCTTTAATAGTTTCATTTTTAAGGCTATATAAAGCCATGTATGTTGTATTTGTAAGGTAGACTTCGAAAATATAGAAAGAAGCATTTGTGCTTTTCCTTAGCCAATGGCTAAGTTTCTTTGCAATTCTATGTAGTTTAGGTTGCATGTAGAATCATTCAAGCTCGACATGATCAATCTTGCTTGTAGAGTGATTCGAATCTCAAACAAGTGTTCTTGCGTTGAGATATTTGATCAACAAGAATCATTCAAGCTAGACATGATCGATCTTGCTTATGGAGTGATTCGAATCTCAAACAATGTTCTTGCCTTGAGATATTTGATTAATAAGGTAATCCGAATCTTACCCCCTTGTAGTTGATTCCTTATCATATCAAGATCCAACGGCTGGTTTTTGAGATTCGATATATTTTGTACAGGAGGTCACTAGGGAGGTTCTCATTTTGGGCAGAAGGGTATTTTCGTAAATGTCTCGAAGCTCAATGGTATTTTGGTAAATGTCCACTTTTCGAATATTTTATTATTTAAAAAAAAAACTAAAAGTTTCTAAAAAATTCGTCCTCCTTTTCTGGTCATTTTTTCCTTAAGAAAGTTCATTAAAAATTAGAAAATTGACTTTTTTTTTTTTTTTTTTTTTTTTTTTTTTTTTTTTTTTTTTTTTTTTTTTTTTTTTTTTTTTTTTTNATCCTTAAAATTATTTCTTAGGGTATAAAATGTCTTGCTTAGGACGGTTGTGGTCGCTTAAATGCCTTAATTCCTTTTCTTCGTTTTCTTGGGTTACTTTTATTCTTATTTTGGGGTGTTATAGTTACTTGCATCATTATCCTGTGCCTTATCAAGCTAACTTTTCCACAAGTTAAAATCAGAGTTTTTTTTTTTTTTTTTTTTTTTTTTTTTTTTTTTTTNTTTTTTTTTTTTTTTAAATTTCTCTAATAAATTTAATTTAAATAAAATTAAGGTTACCATTTAAATTGGGACGAAAAACTCATGCGCGTACACGTGTGCTCACACATAGAAGGATAGACGCACACACAAAGAATTTCATCGTGCGGCTACCTTTGTCTACCAGAGTTATCGTGTTTGTCTTCTAGGTCCTTAAGGCAGTTTCGCGATCTTGACATTGATTCACGTCTTGAGGTTCTTCGATTTCAACTCCTTGGGTCGGGTTCGCTAGGAAGCACCGAGGGTACACTTTCTGATTGTCTCTTACGATTCTAATGTGCTCGATGATAGGACAACCTTAATCCACAGCCCGACAATCTAAGCTTTTCTTGAAGTAAGAACTCTTGAATAAAAAAAATTAACACCTCTCTTTTTTACAAAAGTCGGATTAAGAGATAAGGCTAGAATTAGATTACCTCTTAAGATAAAAAAAATCTAGAAGCTAAATTTGAAATCTTGCTCTAAATTGAGTCACTCCACAATCAAACTTGATAAACGCTTTGATTAAATGGCTCGTATGCAATCTACAACAAGAATTGTTTCAAACTTAGAAATGACAAAAACCAAATGTCTAAGGGTGAAAGTCTCAATTTCCGAACTCAATCTCATTCATCCAAAATCTACCTTTTACCTAACAATTTATGGTTATTTATGAAAGTATTAAAACTTAATGAGTTTAGATACTAAGCTTTTGTAGTTCAAACTTCTTTTTCCTCACGAACAAGTTTCGAACCACCACTAGTGTCTTCTCAACTATCCTCCGACCTTTTGTAGTTCAAACTTCTTTTTCCTCATGAACCGGTTTCGAACCACCACTAGTGTCTTCTCCACTATCCTCCGACCTTAGAACGGGATTGTGGAATCTGGTGAGTGACTAAACTTGGGAGGGATTTTGTATATATGAAAAGAGTGTTTGTGAGAGGTTTTTTCTCAAGTTTTTTCACCAAGAAGAAGACCTTCCATGTACCATGATCACTCTATTTAAAGAGTCATGTTTGCATGTTCATGCAAATTTGAGTTCACCAAATTTTGACACTCAAAATTCCACTCAAATGTTTGGGATTATGTGGCAAGCATGCATGTTTGAATTAACCAAATTTTGACACTTAAAATTTCACTCAAACTTGTGGGGTTTATTTGGCAAGCATGCAAGTTTGGTTAAACCAAATTTTGCCACCTCAAAATTCCACTAACATGTATTTTTCCATTAGATGAAGTCAACATTTGGACTTTCTTCATTTTAATTCAACAATTAATTTGAATAATTAATTTCAAATTAAGGTAACATTAAGTGATTAATTAAACTATTTAATTAATATTTAATATTAATTTAAATGTCAATCCCAATCAATTTCGACACATAATTGATTAAGATATTTAAATCTTATTTAAATATCTGAAATTCTCTCTTTTCGTTTAATTCGTAAATAAAATAAAAATGCGGATAAATATATCGTATATATGTAGCGCATATTCCATAATTTGAATTCGAACACGTCGAACTCACTCGTCACACTATTCTATGGTTTAGTCCGATATGATCTAGCAAAGGGACCTAATGGACCTATAGATCATGGGCTCCAACGATCCAAGATTAACCGGTTAAACTCATTAACCTGGTTAACCAATATTCGTTAACTACTAGGACACTCCACTATAGCCTAGTAGTTGCACTCCCCTCACTATAGATATATTTCTGTCCATCTGATATAACCATGATTAGTAAGTCGATCCTTCACAGGTTGTTCGTAACTAGAGCTGGGTCAATTTACCGTTTTACCCCTGAAGTTACTTCTTGTTCCTTATGTCTCACTGATCCTCTAATAAACAATTGGTTTGTGGTCCAACCAGTAAACCGAATCCCTCTCAGGCCAATGAGAGGGTGGGGCCCCTTGTTCAAGACCTGGAGTCAGTGCTTAAGGGAACTACCTTTCTTCTATCCCTAAAAGTGGGTAGGAGTGAATTCCGTCTTGCACCCCACGTCCCCAGCCATTCACCCAGTCTTACCCCTGAAATGGGAGGCCTGTTGAGTCGGCGAACTAGAGCCACTCTCACCCATGCAAATCTAAGGATAATTCCGAATAAACAGGAGTTCATGGTTAGCTCAGGATTAAAACCGAGTTACCTAGGTTATCGAATGAAAAGAAAATCAGTCTCAACAGTAAACGACTTTATAAAGTGAGAGTGGTTTTCTTCATGGTCCGATCTTATGCAATACTCATTGCATAGGACGCCCCCACTCACATGTCTCCACATGCACAATTTAGTGATCGCATTGTTTATATCATATACAAAAGTGGGCCGCATCCATAGTGTCCCCAGAATAAGGTACTCAGCCTTATCCTTATACTATAGATCATTTTGACTATATACTTGAACTTGATCCACTCTTATGTCTCTACATATAGTTCAAGTAGTCATACTATAGCCAGAGTGTTCTTAGTTTATTGGATTTAGATTAATGATCGTAAAGTTCACTTTATTCAATAACAATTTTTTCTGAATAAACAACAATAATAACTTTATTGAAAATAGAATATATCTTTGTTTACAAACTATGAGTTTTAGGACATAAAACCCAACAAACTCCCACTTGGACTAAAACTCTAGTGGGGTTTTATAACGTTGAGTAGAGAGAAATACAATAAACTAGGGCATCACATACTCATGCCTTTTCTCCCACTTGCCCTAGATTACATAACTCGTAGTCCTAGACTCACTAGGTGCCCTTCAAACACTTTAGCCGTGAGGGGCTTTGTAAATGGATCAGCAATGTTGTGTTCTGAAGCTATCTGTGTGACGATCACATCTCCTCGTTGCACAATCTCCCTTATGAGATGATATTTGCGCTCAATATGTTTTCCTCGCTTATGGCTTCTTGGTTCTTTTGAATTTGCAACTGCTCCACTGTTATCACAATAAAGAGTGACGGGAAGATGCATATTTGGAACGACTTCCAAATCAGTTAAGAACTTCCTAAGCCATACAGATTCTTTCGCTGCTTCACAAGCAGCAACATACTCAGCCTCCATGGTGGAATCAGCAATGCAACCTTGCTTTATGCTTCTCCATATTATTGCTCCTCCATTCAGAGTGAAGACAGATCCTGATGTCGATTTCCTCGAATCTACATCGGTCTGAAAATCTGAGTGAGTGTACCCTGTAAGGATCAGATCCTTAGCACCGTACATTAGCATATAGTCCCTCGTTCTCCTAAGATACTTGAGGATATTTTTAACGGCAGTCCAATGAGCACGTCTCGGATTGGACTAATATATGCTGACAATTCCCACAGCATAGCATATGTCGGGTCGGGTACATAGCAT
>NC_036647.1:9363453-9383493 GCF_002806865.2 Cucurbita pepo subsp. pepo | reverse complement strand
GAAGAAGAAGTAGGAGTGAAGATTTGTTGCTTACGTTCAGACAATGGCGGAGAATACACGTCAGATGAGTTTAATCAATATTTACACGAGTATCGGATACGACGTCAGTTTACATGTGCCAACACGCCGCAACAAAATGGGGTAGCAGAAAGAAAGAACCGGCAACTTGCAGAAATTTGTCGAAGCGTGTTACACGCAAAGAATGTTCTACGAAAATTTTGGGTTGAAGCTATGCAAACTGCTGCCCATGTGATCAACAAGCTTCCTCAACCAAGGTTAGGATTCGTCTCACCATTTGAGATACTATGGGACATGAAACCTACAATTAGTTGCTTCCAAGTATTTGGTTGTGTTTGCTACGTATTTGTGCCTGACCACCTACGTAGTAAGTTTGATAAGAAAGCAGTCAAGTGTATATTTGTTGGATATGACAATCAAAGGAAAGAGTGGAAGTGATGTGATCCAACAAGAGAAAAATACTATAGATCAAGAGATGTAGTTTTCGATGAAGCATCTTCATGGTGATCCTCGAAGAAGAAAGTCTAACCAGATTCAAACAACGTCGAAGAAATTCTACAACAGAAGATGGGGGAGCAAACTATGCACACTCAACCAAATATTGGGCTTAGAAGTTGATCGCACAGATGAAGGGTTGTTTCTTTGCCAAAAAAAGTATACAAGAGATATGCTTCAGAAGTTCAACATGTTAGAGTGCAAGCAAGTTTTAACACTGATAGAGACGAATGCCAAGATTTGTGCACATGGAGGTGTAACTATAACACATGCGAAAGCAATTTGGATCTTAAGCACTCTAAGTACATCAATTATACTAAATTAGCTAGCATGTTCAAAAGATGTTTATATCATATACAAAAGTGGGCCGCATCCATAGTGTCCTCAGAATAAGGTACTCGGCCTTATCCCTGTACTATAGATCATTTTGACTATATACTTGAACTTGATCCACTCTTTTGTCTCTATATATAGTTTAAGTAATCATACTATAGCCAGAGTGCTATTAGTTTATTGGATTTAGATTAATGATCGTAAAATTCACTTTATTCAATAACAATCTTTACTGAATAACATCAATAATAACTTTATTTAAAACATAATAAGTTTTTGTTTAAAAACTATGAGTTTTAGGTCATAAAGCCAACAAACTCCCACGTATACTAAAACTCTAATGGGTTTATTAATGTTGAGTAGAGAAAAAGATATAATTAAATACAATGAACTAGGGCATCACATACCCTTGCATTTTCTCCCACTTGCCCTAGATTACATAACTCTTAGTCCTAGACTCACTAGGTGCCCTTCAAACACTTTAGCCGTGAGGGGCTTTGTAAATGAATCAGCAATGTTGTGCCCTGAAGCTATCTGTGTGACGATCACATCTCCTCGTTGCACAATCTCCCTTATGAGATGATATTTGCGCTCAATATGTTTTCCTCGCTTGTGGCTTCTTGGTTCTTTAGAATTTTCAACTGCTCCACTGTTATCACAATAAAGAGTGATAGGCAGATGCATATTTGGAACGACTATCAAATCAGTTTAGAACTTCATAAGCCATACTGATTCTTTCGCTGCTTCACAAGCACCAACATACTCAGCCTCCATGGTGGAATCAACAATGCAACCTTGATTTATGCTTTTCCATATTATTTCTCCTCCATTCAGAATGAAAACAGATCCCGATGTCAATTTCCTCGAATCTATATCGGTCTAAAAATCTGAGTCAGTGTACTCTGTAATGATCAGATCCTTAGCGCCGTACATTAGCATATAGTCCCTCGTTCTCCTACGATACTTGAGGATATTTTTAACAACAATCTAATGAGCATGTCCAAGATTGGACTGATATCTGCTGACAATTCCTGCAACATAGTAGGTAGTCTTATCTACCTAACTTTAACTTGGCCTGATATTTATTATGCAGTTGGAGTCATGAGACGGTACATGCAAAGTCCAAAGAAGTCTCATTTGGCTCGAGGGATCTTAATCTATGTCAAAGGTACAATTGACTATGGTCTTCTGTACAAAAGAAGCAAAGACTGCAAGCTAGTTGGATATTGTGATGCTGACTATGCAGGAGACTATGATACTCGGAGGCAACCAAGAGTATCATTCTCAACTACTGAAGTAGAGTATAGAGTAGCAACTGGAGCAGCTCAGGAAAGTACATGGCTGAAACTCTTGATGAAAGATTTGCACCAGAAAATTGACTATCTAATATCACTTCATTGCGACAATCGATCTACGATTCGCCTAGCAGAAAATCCGGTGGAGGTACACTACCATCAAATTAGAGAGAAAGTCTTGAAGGAAGAAGTCAAGATGCGACAGATCAAGACAGGTGACAAAGTGGCAGACTTGTTTACAAAGGGCTGAATACGGGCAAACGTGAGAGCTTTCGTTGTCAGCTCTACATGGTGCAACGAATAAGGACTAGTGTTGAGGGGCAGTGTTAAAGTATCATCACTAGCCTATTGTATGAGCTCATATATATATATTTATTTTAGAAAAATGATTGAGGTAGGTTAGGAGTAAAGATACTATCTATTTTAGGAAAATAATTCAGCTATTTTAGGAATAAATATACAGGAATTTTTTTAGAGATATTTGAGGAATAAAATGTCTAACCTCCGTTGTAAATACCCTCTTCATCCCAAGAAATATAAAGCAAGAGTATTCTAATCTCTTTTCGATTTGTGTTAATAAAGGCTGCGAGTGTTTCTCACATAGAATTTTGTTCAACAAAATTATGTATTAACTCAATATCGAAAACTCACCTAGGTTGAATTGGACTCAGAGAAGCAGATCTAAGCTAGTTTCGAGGATAATTTGTAACTCTAATGGCGTTTATTAATGTTGAGTAGAGAGAAAGATATAAATACAATGAACTAGGGCATCACATACCCATGCATTTTCTCCCACTTGCCCTAGATTACATAAGTCTTAATCCTAGATTCACTAGGTGCCCTTCAAACAGTTTAGCCGTGAGGGACTTTGTAAATGGATCAGCAATG
The DNA here is from genome assembly GCF_002806865.2 of Cucurbita pepo subsp. pepo. Classification (NCBI taxonomy): domain Eukaryota; kingdom Viridiplantae; phylum Streptophyta; class Magnoliopsida; order Cucurbitales; family Cucurbitaceae; genus Cucurbita; species Cucurbita pepo. Next base: position 9,380,464 of record NC_036647.1, on the reverse strand, counting down.
TTGTGCCCTGAAGCTATCTGTGTGACGATCACATCTCCTCGTTGCACAATCTCCCTTATGAGATGATCTTTGTGCTCAATATGTTTTCCTCGCTCATGGCTTCTTGGTTCTTTAGAATTTGCAACTGCTCCACTGTTATCACAATAAAGGGTGATAGGAAGATGCATATTTGAAACGACTTTCAAATCAGTTAAGAACTTCCTAAGCCATACGGATTCTTTCGCTGCTTCACAAGCACCAACATACTCGGCCTCCATGGTGGAATCAACAATGCAACCTTGATTTATGCTTTTCCATATTATTTCTCCTGCGTTCATAGTGACAACAGATCTCGATGTCGATTTCCTCGAATCTATATCGGTCTGAAAATCTGAGTCAGTGTACTCTATAATGATCAGATCCTTAGCGCCGTACATTAGCATATAGTCCCTCGTTCTCCTAAGATACTTGAGGATATTTTTAAAGACAGTCCAATGAGCATGTCCCGGATTGGACTGATATCTGCTGACAATTCCTGCAGCATAGTAGGTAGTCTTATCTACGTAACTTTAACTTGACCTGATATTTATTATGCAGTTGGAGTCATGAGTCGGTACATGCAAAGCCCAAAGAAGCCTCATTTGGCTCGAGGGATCTTAATATATGTCAAAGGTACAATTGAGGATGGTCTTTTGTACAAAAGAAGCAAAGATTGCAAGCTAGTTGGATATTGTGATGCTGACTATGCAGAAGACCATGATACTCGGAGATCAACCACTGGGCATGTGTTCAAGTTTGGTTCGGGAACAATTTCTTGGTGTACCAAAAGGCAACCAAGAGTATCATTCTCAACTACTGAAGTAGAGTATAGAGCAGCAACTGGAGCAGCTCACGAAAGTACATGGCTGAAACTCTTGATGAAAGATTTGCACCAGAAAATTGACTATCTAATATCACTTCATTGCGACAATTAATCTGCGATTCGCCTAGCAGAAAATCCGGTGTTTCATGCTAGAATAAAGCATGTGGAGGTACACTACCATCTCATTAGAGAGAAAGTCTTGAAGGAAGAAGTCGAGATGCGACAGATCAAGACAGGTGACCAAGTGGTAGACTTGTTTATAAAGGACTGAATACGGGCAAACGTGAGAGCTTTCGCTGTCAGCTCTACATGGTGCAACGAATGAGGACTAGTGTTGAGGGGCAGTGTTAAAATATCATCACTAGCCCAATAATTGTATGAGCTCATATATATATTTATTTTAGGAAAATGATTTAGGTAGGTTAGGAGCAAAGATACTATCTATTTTAGGAAAAATGATTAAGCAATTTTAGTAATAAATATACATAAATTTTTTTTTAAGATGTTTTACGAAAAAGGTTGAGATATTTGAGGAATAAATTGTCTGACCTCCATTGTAAATACCCTCTCCATCCCAAAATATATAAAACAAAGAGTATTCTACAAAGTGACTTGTAATCTCTTTTAGATTTGTGTTAATAAAAGGTGCCAGTGTTTCTCACATAGAATTTTGTTCAACAATAATATGTATTAACTCAATGTCGAAAACTCACCTAGGTTGAATTGGACTCAAAGAAGCAGATCTAAGCTAGTTTCGAGGATAATTTGTAACTCGACATAGTACAACCAATTAATAACTTCACTACTAGCTTGATTGGATGAATAGTTTGATGCATGAACAACGTGTGTGTTGTGAACCTACACATGTCGTGCCATGGGGGACCTATCCTTTTAACATATCACAGCATGGCCTTAGACAGTCTTTTAGTTCGGGCAACTTTGGATGTGTAGTACTTCTCTGCACATAGCCCATGTATGTGAGCATGGACCCACTAGGTGGCTCACACACCCCCTGGATCTAGCTCGTCGGGCTAGCACTCGCTAACGAGTTCTTGTTGAATACCACAGAGTGAAAGGGTCTGCATAACATCATAACGCACATAAATATCAAAAATCATATGTCGAAATGTAAGTATCCCGATGCACATGACACACTAATATGCATGAGTTCCTTGTAGCATAATCTATGATATTTGACAAACCTCCATTTATGTATAACATAATAAATCGGTGAATTATGTTTTCATAATTTCTGTACATTCAATAGTATGTAACATAGCTTTCATGGCATGGTCTATGGAGGTTTATACATCATAGATTTTCGATAACATATAACCCTTATACAACACTACATGATCATAAAATAGAATAGCTTATCATAGCATAACGTCGCATAACATGACATAAGTTATTAAATGGCACGCGTCATGATACATACTACAATTCGTCAAACCGAGTCAATAGTAGAACCAATTACTTATTTGGTCTAGGTTGGAGTTACTAATTATTCTTGGTACTAGCTTGAATCTGCTCCTCAACAATCAATTCAACTTTAAATTTATCATCTTTGTTTATAAACCATACTTCTTTCAGATGCTACTGAAAATGAGGTACAAAATGTATGAGATTGAGATGCTGGAAGAGGATCTAAAGAAGTTCCAAGACTCTAGCATAAACCGTTTTCTAGATCTTTTGAAATGAACAACCTTAGCATTCAAGGGCATGTTGTGGAATTGACCTGCACCCTCACGAGGTGTCCAATTATACAAGGTGCTCGGTATGAAAAGTATCTAAACGCCATTAATTTCTTCTGTGAAGTTTTCTGCTTTGCTAAATTTCCGTGCATCAAATGAACGATTTGAACGCACAACCCATGCAAGAGCAAATTGGTCTTCAAGCATTTGTTATGTTTTCATGAATTTTAAACGGTATATCTTCAATAAATTTGGAGGAAAACCTTAGCCCTTAAAGTTCCATCTCGAATACCTCTCGCAGCCATAAACCTTGAATTCAAAGGTTGTGTTTGTTGTACCCAAATTCCATAACAAAATGATACGATACCAATTGTTGTAACTGAAATAGAAATCTACGTAATGCTGGCAACCACCTCTGTCAACAATTTGATATGATTATTAGGAGTTCCAATTTTAAATAAACGATTGTCCCTTCATTAACAATTTCTCGAACAAAATGAAATCAGACATGAATATACTTGGTTGAAGCATGATGCACTGGGTTGTTGGACAAAGGACAAACAAACATAACTCTGGCTATAAAAAAAAAAATATGGAAAACACAATTTAGAAACTGATATCAATTGTGGACCTTAAAACTTATTACCAAACAAATTTCAAACCGTTTATTGTTTTTTTCTAACAATAAAATGTTAATTTTAGGGTTTATAGCAAAGGGACCTTAATTTTAATTGAGAAGCAAATTCTATATAAAAAGGAAGAAATGGAAGTTTAGAGATCATATTTTATAGAAAATATGATGTCTAATGTGTTTCTGAGAGTCTGTACTCTCATTTTCTTTGGAGTGCACTTTATAGTCTACGAAACGGATGCTAAAAAAGTGGTTGAAGTCGATGTAGACGACATCATTCGAGAAGAGGAATTGACGGACCAAATTGTAAAGCATCCAAAAGGAATATCCATTTCTTCATCTAGATCAAGCCAAAGAACATTATTTCACTTGACGCCTTCTCCACTCCTGGTCTTTGGAATGTTACCGAAAGGCGTACCCATTCCTCCGTCTGGGCCGAGTCAAAGGACGTCAGACTATCCACCTCCTCCACCGCGTGCATCATCTGTCATTTTAAACAAACAATCTAAGATCAATTTTGGAATATTACCAAAAGGTGTACCCATTCCTCCGTCTGGGCCGAGTCAAAGGACGTCAGACTATCCTCCTCCACCGCATGCATCATCTGTCATTTTAAACACACAATCTAAGATCAATTTTGGAATGTTACCAAAAGGTGTACCCATTCCTCCGTCTGGGCTGAGTCAAAGGACGTCAGACTATCCACCTCCTCCACCGCGTGCACCATCTGTCATTTTAAGCAAACAATCTAAGATCAATTTTGGAATGTTACCAAAAGGTGTACCCATTCCTCCGTCTGGGCCGAGTCAAAGGACGTCAGACTATCCTCCTCCTCCGCATGCATCATTTGTCATTTTAAACACACAATCTAAGATCAATTTTGGAATGTTACCAAAAGGTGTACCCATTCCTCCGTCTGGGCCGAGTCAAAGGACGTCAGACTATCCTCCTCCTCCACCGCGTGCACCATCTGTCATTTTAAGCAAACAATCTAAGATCAATTTTGGAATGTTACCAAAAGGTGTACCCATTCCTCCGTCTGGGCCGAGTCAAAGGACGTCAGACTATCCTCCTCCTCCGCATGCATCATTTGTCATTTTAAACACACAATCTAAGATCAATTTTGGAATGTTACCAAAAGGTGTACCCATTCCTCCGTCTGGGCCGAGTCAAAGGACGTCAGACTATCCTCCTCCTCCGCATGCATCATTTGTCATTTTAAACACACAATCTAAGATCAATTTTGGAATGTTACCAAAAGGTGTACCCATTCCTCCGTCTGGGCCGAGTCAAAGGACGTCAGACTATCCTCCTCCTCCACCGCACGTTCTTTGGCCTAAAATCAAATTTGGAATGTTACCGAAAGGTGTACCCATTCCTCCGTCTGGGCCGAGCCGAAGAACATCCGACTATCCTCCTCCTGCACCACATACTCCTTCCATTACACTAGGGATATAATCTAAGTATTATTTTGGGATGCATCCTAAAACACTTATAACACCATCTATGCTAGGTTGTTGAATGACACCAATATGACTAACTCATCAACCCAAATTTTCATCCCAATTTTAAGGTTATATTTGTGGTCTTTATTAAATGTAACTATGAGTATAAACATATTCAATAATAATAATAATAAATTAATGGGGAAGCTTATAATTTTCCATGTTTGAATTTCCTATTTCATATATCTACTTTCGTTACGTTCTTGACCGTAAAGAACCTAAAGAATAATTTAGTTAAATTTACAATGTAAATAGATGAAAATATGCCTTAGCACTTTATTAAAAAATGAAGAGCATGATTTTTTTTTGTTTAGGAATCACTCCTAAAGCAGGAAATCAAATTGTTTGTATTAAATTTCTTTGAATATAACTTAAAAGAGTATTGAACATATAGTTTCTAGGAAATATGTGTAACATGTATCATCGGTCTCCACATAAAATCAACTAATCAGACGATCTACCGATCTTCACATTCATCCTTTCAGCATTACGGAGGAACACATGGGAAAGAAAGAATCACAGTCTGAAGAGACCATCCCCTATATCAATAAAAAAAAAAAGTTCAAATTCTCTATTCCTCACAATTCCATCAATTTGGTTCTATTCTATCAATTTGGGTTAGAAAATTAAATATCAAAATTATCTATATCAATTTTTGCAAAGAGATTAGCATGAGAATAGACCTAGAATTATTAAAGTTGGTAAAAATTAGCTAAAAATGAGATAAGAAGAGATAAAAACAAAAATAAATAATAAATAATAAATAAATGTAGAGAAGAATCTCTGAGTCAGACTCTTCTAAGTCAGACTCTTCCTGAAAGTATTTGAGGTGAGTATGTCTACTATTTGATAACTTAAGTTATTTTTTAGCCAAAAATGGATTTAGTTAATACAGTTATAAGAGTTGGATCATGTATTATGTATTAACTCAATGTCGAAAACTCACCTCGGTTGAATTGGACTTAGAGAAGCAGATCTAACCTAGTTTCGAGGATAATTTGTAACTCAACGTTGGACAACCAACTAAGTGGTTTCACTACTAGCTTGATTGGATGAATGGTTTGATGCATGGACAACGTGTGTGTTGTGGCCCTGCACGTGTTGTGCCATGGGGGGAACTATCCTTTTCACATATCACAACATGGCCTTAGACAGTTTTTTAGTCCGGGCAAGATTGGATGTGTAATACTTCTCTGTGCATGACCCATGTATGTGAGCATGGACCCACCAGGTGGGCTCGCACACCCCCTGGATCTGGCTCGAAAGACTAGCACTCGCTAACGAGCTCATGTTGAACACCACAGTGAGAAAGGGTCTGCATGACATCATGACGCACATAAATATCGAAAATCATAAGTCGTAATGTAAGTATCCCGATGCACGACACACTAATATGTATGAGTTCCTCATAGCATAATCTACCTCGTATACACATGACACACTAAAGGTTGAGAGATTTTTGGAATAAATTGTCTGACGTCTATTATAAATACCCCTCCATCCTACCTAAGTTTTCATCCCAAGAAATATAAAGTAGTAGTATTCTATAAGATGTCTTGTAATCTCTTCTCGATTTGTGTTAATAAAGAGTGCGAGTGTTCCCACAGAGAACTGCGTTCAATAATCTGTTATCAGAGCGAGGTTAGTGTAGGTTGTCTGATCTCTTGAAATTCTTAATATGCTCTAGGGTTGCAGCTCTGTCTTAACTTCCACATCAGAAACGATTTCTTGAGATTATTAGTGAGTGAGTTTATTTTGTATCGTGAGCAGTCTGTGACTTTACAAGTCTAGTGTTGAAAAAGATTGTTTAGTATTCCTGAGGTATTGCCATCACGATGAGCGATTTCCAAATCGTTGGCGGAATCAAGAAACTCAACAGCAACAACTAAAACACGTGGGCAACATGCATGATGTCCTATTTACAAGGACATGTGATCTATGGGAGATCGTTGGTAGAAATGAAACTACGCTGCCAAAGGAGGATCCTAACGGTGCCTTGCATAAATGGAGAATCAAAGCAGGCAGAGCAATGTTTTCCTTGAAGACAACAATCGAAGAAGAGATGTTAGAGAATATTTGGGATTACAAGACGCCGAAAGAAGCATGTAACACATTCGTGATGTTGTTCGCACAGAAGAACAATATGAGGCTACAACTGCTGGAGAACGAGCTATTATCAATTTCACAACATGACATGAAGATTGTTCAGTATTTCCACAAAGTCAACTCGATCTGCCGAAAGATTACTGAACTAGACCCAAAGTCTGCAATTGGAGAAGATCGAATGAAGAGGATCATTATCCGTGGATTGCGGTTAGAATATAGATGCTTCATTATTGCTGTTCCAGGATGATCCACTCAACCATCGCTTGTAAAGTTTGAAAATTTGTTAGCCAGCTCATGACTAAACAAATGGGAGACATCACATTGAAGGGTGAAGAAGAAGCACTCTACATAAGTGAAAGTCGAAAACAATATAAGCCGTCGACTAAAACGCGGATACAAAAATAGTGACAAAAGAAGAAGTCATCAAGGAACTGCACAATCTAAGAGAGCTCAGAAGAATGACAACAATAGTTCGAAAGAGATTTGAAGGTATTTTTTACAATTGCGGGAACTAGGGCAACATGTTCAGAGATTGTTAGTCCAAGAAAAAATCTGTCGAAAGTAATGTGCCATCCTCCAACATGGAGATGGAGGAGGAATTTGATGTAGAGGTACTATATGTCCTACAGTGCATAAGAGTGCAACTCTAGGTCTATAGTGAAGTGATCTATAGTTAATGAATGGAAATTGATTAATTAAATAGTTTAATTAATTAATTTTGTATCATTGGAGCGTATTATCCGTAGGTCCAGAAGGTACTCTTGCTAGCTCATCGTAATGCTAAAAGGTTCAATTTATTTGAAAGAGAATTTGAAGGGTTCAAATTCATATTTAATATAATATATATTAAATATAAAAGAGAAAATAAATTTAATTTGAAATATCAAATTAATATTAATATATTGGATATATTAAATAAATAGAGAAAATAAATTTAATTGAAGGGTTCAAATTAATATTTAATATGTTAGATACGTTAAATATAAATGGAGAAAAATATATTAATTCGAAAGGTCAAATTAGTATTTAATATATTAGATATATTAAAGGAAAAACATATTTATTGTATTTGATACAATTAAATATTAAATTTGTATTTTGATATATTAAATAAAAATATATTTGAAATTTGAATAAGATTCAAATTAATTAAATATATATTAGGATATATCATAATATCTAAATATGATTTGTATAGGGTATTATATTCAATATATATATATATAAATAGGCAAACATATTTTTTGGCAAATATCTCCAAGAGAACATATAAATAGGACCCTAGAGTTGAGCTAAAGACACACAATCTCTCCCACTTTCTCTGGAGAATAAAACTACATCTCCAGAGAATTCTCGAAACCAATTTGTTTATGATCGTTGGTGACGATGGGAGATCATATTGATTATGAGAATGACTGGATCGTTGATTCATGATGCTCAAACCATATGACTGGCGATCAGAGAAAATTGCAAGACAAGAAAGAGTACAAAGGAAGTCGTAAGGAAAGCACAACAAATAACACACAGTTGTCAATTGCTCAAATCGGTAATACGACAATCGTGCCTGACAATAAATCTAATACAGTGTTACATAGTGTTTATCATGTACCGGGTATAAAGAGGAACTTGTTGTCAGTGTCACAACTAACAACATCAGGAAACTACGTCTTGTTTGGGCCAGAAGATGTGAAAGTCTATAAAGTTGTTAAGATAATAGGAAAGCTGACAATAGAAGGGCGAAGAGTGGAGTCCGTTTACGTCCTATCTGCAGAGTCTGCCTATGTCGACAACACCCGGAAGAATGAGACAACAGATCTATGGCATGCAAGATTGGGACATGTTGGCTACCACAAGTTGAAGCTGATTATGGAGAAATTCATGCTCAAAGGTCTAGCTCAACTTGAAGTCAAAGCAGACGCTGTTTGCGCTGGATGTGAATATGGTAAAACTCATCAATTACCATACAAAGACCCAAAATTCAAAGCAACAAAACCATTAGAGTTAATTCACTCTCATTTGTTCGGTCCACTCAAACAAGCATCGATCAGTGGAATACGGTATATGGTGACGTTCATTGACGACTACTCAAGATATCGGTGGATTTTCTTTAAGAATGAAAAGTCTGACACGTTTTCAAAATTTCAAGAATTCAAGATGATGATCGAAGAAGAAGTAGGAGTGAAGATTTGTTGCTTACGTTCAGACAATGGCGGAGAATACACGTCAGATGAGTTTAATCAATATTTACACGAGTATCGGATACGACGTCAGTTTACATGTGCCAACACGCCGCAACAAAATGGGGTAGCAGAAAGAAAGAACCGGCAACTTGCAGAAATTTGTCGAAGCGTGTTACACGCAAAGAATGTTCTACGAAAATTTTGGGTTGAAGCTATGCAAACTGCTGCCCATGTGATCAACAAGCTTCCTCAACCAAGGTTAGGATTCGTCTCACCATTTGAGATACAATGGGACATGAAACCTACAATTAGTTGCTTCCAAGTATTTGGTTGTGTTTGCTACGTATTTGTGCCTGACCACCTACGTAGTAAGTTTGATAAGAAAGCAGTCAAGTGTATATTTGTTGGATATGACAATCAAAGGAAAGAGTGGAAGTGATGTGATCCAACAAGAGAAAAATACTATAGATCAAGAGATGTAGTTTTCGATGAAGCATCTTCATGGTGATCCTCGAAGAAGAAAGTCTAACCAGATTCAAACAACGTCGAAGAAATTCTACAACAGAAGATGGGGGAGCAAACTATGCACACTCAACCAAATATTGGGCTTAGAAGTTGATCGCACAGATGAAGGGTTGTTTCTTTGCCAAAAAAAGTATACAAGAGATATGCTTCAGAAGTTCAACATGTTAGAGTGCAAGCAAGTTTTAACACTGATAGAGACGAATGCCAAGATTTGTGCACATGGAGGTGTAACTATAACACATGCGAAAGCAATTTGGATCTTAAGCACTCTAAGTACATCAATTATAGTAAATTAGCTAGCATGTTCAAAAGCATTAAAACTCAATGAGTTTGAATACTAATCTTTTGTAGTTCAAATTTCTTTTTGCTCACGAACCGGTTTCGAACCACCACTAGTGTCTTCCCTACTATTCTCCGACCTTAGAGCGGGATTGTGGAATCCGGTGAGTGACTAAACTTGATAGGAATTTAGTACATGTAAAGAGAGTGTTGAGAAATTTTCTCAAAGTTTTTCAAGAAGAATTTTCATGTACCTTGATCACTCTATTTATAGAGTAATATTTGCATGTTCATGCAAATTTGAGATTACCAAATTTTGACACTCAAAATTCCGCTCAAATTTGTGGAATTATGTGGCAAGCATGCAAGTTTGAGTTTACCAAACTTTTGACACTTAAAATTCCACTCAAATTTATGGGGTTTATTTGGCAAACATGCACGTTTGGTTAAACCAAATTTTGACACTCAAAATTTCACTCAAATTTGTGGGATTGTGTGGCAAACATGAAAGGTTGGTTAAACCATATATTGACACTCAATATTCCACTTACTCAAACACGGATTTTTCCATTAGGTGAAGTAAACCTTTTGACTTTCTTAATTTTAATTCAACAATTAATTTAAATAATTAATTTCAAATTAAATTAACCTAAAATGATTAATTAAACAATTTAATTAATATTTAACATTAAATCAAATGTCAATCCCGATCAATTCCGACACATATTGATTATGAGTCCCTATTTATAATTAAAATATGTAAGCCTTATTTAAATACCTCCAATTCTCTCTTTTTGTTTAATTCATAATTAAAACAAAATGCGGTTAAATATATCTTATATTTAGCATATATTCCCTAATTTGGATTCGAACTCACTCGTCACAATGTTCTAAGGTTTAGTCCAATATGAGCTAGCATGGGGACCTAATGGATCTACAGATCATGGGCTCCAACGATTCGAGATTAACCGGCTAAACTCATTAACCTTGTTAACCAACATTCGTTAACTACTAGGACACTCCACTATAGCCTAGTAGTTGCACTCCTCTCACTATAGATATATTTCTATCCATTTGATATAACCATGATTAGTAAGTCAATCCTTCATAGGTTGTTCGTAACTAGAGCTGGGTCAATTTACCGTTTTACCCCTAAACTTACTTCTTGTTCCTTATGTCCCACTGATTCTCTACTATCCCTAAAAGCGGGTAGGAGTGAATTCAATCTTAACACCCTATGTCTCCAGCTATTCCCCAGTCTTACCCCTAAAATGGGAGGCTTATTGAGTCAGCGAACTCGGGCCACTCTCACCCATGCAAATCTAAGGATAATTCCGAATAAACAAGAGTTCATAGTTAACTCAGGATTAAGATCGAGTTACCTAGGTCATCGATTGAAAAAATCAGTCTCAACAGTAAACAGCATTANAGTCATCGATTGAAAAAATCAGTCTCAAAAGTAAACAGCATTATAAAGTGAGAGTGGTTTTCTTCATGGTCCTATCTTATGCAATACTCATTGCATAGGACGCCACCACTCACATGTCTCTACATGTACAATTTAGTGATCACAATGTTTATATCATATACAAAAGTGTGCCGCATCCATAGTGTCCTCGGAATAAGGTACTCAGCCTTATCCTTGTACTATAGATCATTTTGACTATATACTTGAACTTTATCCACTCTTATGTCTCTATATATAGTTCAAGTAATCATACTAGAGCCAGAGTGCTATTAGTTTATTGGATTTAGATTAATGATCGTAAAATTCACTTTATTCATTAACAATCTTTACTGAATAATCATCAATAATAACTTTATTGAAAACAGAATATGTTTTTGTTCAAAAACTATGAGTTTTAGGACATAAAGCCAACAAACTCCCACTTGTAATAGAACTCTAATGGCGTTTATTAATGTTGAGTAGAGAGAAAGATATAAATACAATGAACTAGGGCATCACATACCCATGCATTTTCTCCCACTTGCCCTAGATTACATAAGTCTTAATCCTAGATTCACTAGGTGCCCTTCAAACAGTTTAGCCGTGAGGGACTTTGTAAATGGATCAGCAATGTTGTGCCCTGAAGCTATCTGTGTGACGATCACATCTCCTCGTTGCACAATCTCCCTTATGAGATGATCTTTGTGCTCAATATGTTTTCCTCGCTCATGGCTTCTTGGTTCTTTAGAATTTGCAACTGCTCCACTGTTATCACAATAAAGGGTGATAGGAAGATGCATATTTGAAACGACTTTCAAATCAGTTAAGAACTTCCTAAGCCATACGGATTCTTTCGCTGCTTCACAAGCACCAACATACTCGGCCTCCATGGTGGAATCAACAATGCAACCTTGATTTATGCTTTTCCATATTATTTCTCCTGCGTTCATAGTGACAACAGATCTCGATGTCGATTTCCTCGAATCTATATCGGTCTGAAAATCTGAGTCAGTGTACTCTATAATGATCAGATCCTTAGCGCCGTACATTAGCATATAGTCCCTCGTTCTCCTAAGATACTTGAGGATATTTTTAAAGACAGTCCAATGAGCATGTCCCGGATTGGACTGATATCTGCTGACAATTCCTGCAGCATAGTAGGTAGTCTTATCTACGTAACTTTAACTTGACCTGATATTTATTATGCAGTTGGAGTCATGAGTCGGTACATGCAAAGCCCAAAGAAGCCTCATTTGGCTCGAGGGATCTTAATATATGTCAAAGGTACAATTGAGGATGGTCTTTTGTACAAAAGAAGCAAAGATTGCAAGCTAGTTGGATATTGTGATGCTGACTATGCAGAAGACCATGATACTCGGAGATCAACCACTGGGCATGTGTTCAAGTTTGGTTCGGGAACAATTTCTTGGTGTACCAAAAGGCAACCAAGAGTATCATTCTCAACTACTGAAGTAGAGTATAGAGCAGCAACTGGAGCAGCTCACGAAAGTACATGGCTGAAACTCTTGATGAAAGATTTGCACCAGAAAATTGACTATCTAATATCACTTCATTGCGACAATTAATCTGCGATTCGCCTAGCAGAAAATCCGGTGTTTCATGCTAGAATAAAGCATGTGGAGGTACACTACCATCTCATTAGAGAGAAAGTCTTGAAGGAAGAAGTCGAGATGCGACAGATCAAGACAGGTGACCAAGTGGTAGACTTGTTTATAAAGGACTGAATACGGGCAAACGTGAGAGCTTTCGCTGTCAGCTCTACATGGTGCAACGAATGAGGACTAGTGTTGAGGGGCAGTGTTAAAATATCATCACTAGCCCAATAATTGTATGAGCTCATATATATATTTATTTTAGGAAAATGATTTAGGTAGGTTAGGAGCAAAGATACTATCTATTTTAGGAAAAATGATTAAGCAATTTTAGTAATAAATATACATAAATTTTTTTTTAANAAGCAAAGATACTATCTATTTTAGGAAAAAATGATTAAGCAATTTTAATAATAAATATACATAAATTTTTTTTAGAGATGTTTTACGAAAAAGGTTGAGATATTTGAGGAATAAATTGTCTGACCTCCATTGTAAATACCCTCTCCATCCCAAAATATATAAAACAAAGAGTATTCTACCAAGTGACTTGTAATCTCTTTTAGATTTGTGTTAATAAAGGNACCCTCTCCATCCCAAAATATATAAAACAAAGAGTATTCTACAAAGTGACTTGTAATCTCTTTTAGATTTGTGTTAATAAAAGGTGCCAGTGTTTCTCACATAGAATTTTGTTCAACAATATTATGTATTAACTCAATGTCGAAAACTCACCTAGGTTGAATTGGACTCAAAGAAGCAGATCTAAGCTAGTTTCGAGGATAATTTGTAACTCGACATAGTACAACCAATTAATAACTTCACTACTAGCTTGATTGGATGAATAGTTTGATGCATGAACAACGTGTGTGTTGTGAACCTACACATGTCGTGCCATGGGGGACCTATCCTTTTAACATATCACAGCATGGCCTTAGACAGTCTTTTAGTTCGGGCAACTTTGGATGTGTAGTACTTCTCTGCACATAGCCCATGTATGTGAGCATGGACCCACTAGGTGGCTCACACACCCCCTGGATCTAGCTCGTCGGGCTAGCACTCGCTAACGAGTTCTTGTTGAATACCACAGAGTGAAAGGGTCTGCATAACATCATAACGCACATAAATATCAAAAATCATATGTCGAAATGTAAGTATCCCGATGCACATGACACACTAATATGCATGAGTTCCTTGTAGCATAATCTATGATATTTGACAAACCTCCATTTATGTATAACATAATAAATCGGTGAATTATGTTTTCATAATTTCTGTACATTCAATAGTATGTAACATAGCTTTCATGGCATGGTCTATGGAGGTTTATACATCATAGATTTTCGATAACATATAACCCTTATACAACACTACATGATCATAAAATAGAATAGCTTATCATAGCATAACGTCGCATAACATGACATAAGTTATTAAATGGCACGCGTCATGATACATACTACAATTCGTCAAACCGAGTCAATAGTAGAACCAATTACTTATTTGGTCTAGGTTGGAGTTACTAATTATTCTTGGTACTAGCTTGAATCTGCTCCTCAACAATCAATTCAACTTTAAATTTATCATCTTTGTTTATAAACCATACTTCTTTCAGATGCTACTGAAAATGAGGTACAAAATGTATGAGATTGAGATGCTGGAAGAGGATCTAAAGAAGTTCCAAGACTCTAGCATAAACCGTTTTCTAGATCTTTTGAAATGAACAACCTTAGCATTCAAGGGCATGTTGTGGAATTGACCTGCACCCTCACGAGGTGTCCAATTATACAAGGTGCTCGGTATGAAAAGTACCTAAACGCCATTAATTTCTAATGTGAAGTTTTCTGCTTTGCTAAATTTCCGTGCATCAAATGAACGATTTGAACGCACAACCCATGCAAGAGCAAATTGGTCTTCAAGCATTTGTTATGTTTTCATGAATTTTAAACGGTATATCTTCAATAAATTTGGAGGAAAACCTTAGCCCTTAAAGTTCCATCTCGAATACCTCTCGCAGCCATAAACCTTGAATTCAAAGGTTGTGTTTGTTGTACCCAAATTCCATAACAAAATGATACGATACCAATTGTTGTAACAGAAACAGAAATCTACGTAATACNTCTCGAATACCTCTCGCAGCCATAAACCTTGAATTCAAAGGTTGTGTTTGTTGTACCCAAATTCCATAACAAAATGATACGATACCAATTGTTGTAACTGAAATAGAAATCTACGTAATGCTGGCAACCACCTCTGTCAACAATTTGATATGATTATTAGGAGTTCCAATTTTAAATAAACGATTGTCCCTTCATTAACAATTTCTCGAACAAAATGAAATCAGACATGAATATACTTGGTTGAAGCATGATGCACTGGGTTGTTGGACAAAGGACAAACAAACATAACTCTGGCTATAAAAAAAAAAATATGGAAAACACAATTTAGAAACTGATATCAATTGTGGACCTTAAAACTTATTACCAAACAAATTTCAAACCGTTTATTGTTTTTTTCTAACAATAAAATGTTAATTTTAGGGTTTATAGCAAAGGGACCTTAATTTTAATTGAGAAGCAAATTCTATATAAAAAGGAAGAAATGGAAGTTTAGAGATCATATTTTATAGAAAATATGATGTCTAATGTGTTTCTGAGAGTCTGTACTCTCATTTTCTTTGGAGTGCACTTTATAGTCTACGAAACGGATGCTAAAAAAGTGGTTGAAGTCGATGTAGACGACATCATTCGAGAAGAGGAATTGACGGACCAAATTGTAAAGCATCCAAAAGGAATATCCATTTCTTCATCTAGATCAAGCCAAAGAACATTATTTCACTTGACGCCTTCTCCACTCCTGGTCTTTGGAATGTTACCGAAAGGCGTACCCATTCCTCCGTCTGGGCCGAGTCAAAGGACGTCAGACTATCCACCTCCTCCACCGCGTGCATCATCTGTCATTTTAAACAAACAATCTAAGATCAATTTTGGAATATTACCAAAAGGTGTACCCATTCCTCCGTCTGGGCCGAGTCAAAGGACGTCAGACTATCCTCCTCCNTTAAGAATGAAAAGTCTGACACGTTTTCAAAATTTCAAGAATTCAAGATGATGATCGAAGAAGAAGTAGGAGTGAAGTTTTGTTGCTTACGTCCAGACAATGGCGGAGAATACACGTCAGACGAGTTTGATCAATATTTACACGAGTGTGGGATACGACGTCAGTTTACATGTGCCAACACGTCGCAACAAAATGGTGTAGCAAACTGCTGCCCATGTGATCAACAAGCTTCCTCAACCAAGGCTAGGATTCGTCTCACCATTTGAGATACTATGGGACATGAAACCTACAATTAGTTGCTTCCAAGTATTTGGTTGTGTTTGCTATGTATTTGTGCCGACCACCTACGTAGCAAGTTTGATAAGAAAGAAGTCAAGTGTATATTTGTTGGATATGACAATCAAAGGAAAGGGTGGAAGTGATGTGATCCAACAAGTGAAATATACTATAGATCGAGAGATGTAGTTTTCGATGAAGCATCTTCATGGTGATCCTCGAAGAAGAAAGTCTAACCAGATTCAAACAACGTTGAAGAAATTCTACTACAGAAGATGGGGGAGCAAACTATGCACACTCAACCAAATATTGATGCGCATAAAGACCCAAGCTACATTGATGTTGATGACCAAGAAGTGACTCAATCAAACAAATTTGATGAAAAGGAAACGACACATCAACAACTTAGGCGATAAAAAAGAATCCAAAAGTCAAATCTTAAGTATGCCAATGCAGCTATGTAGAAGACGAAATCAATGAACCAGATGATGGTGTTAATATAACCCATGCGGAAGCAATTTGGATCTTAGGCACTTTTAGAACATCAATTATAGTAAATAACTAGCATGTTCATAAGTATTAAAACTTAATGAGTTTAGATACTAACCTTTTGTAGTTCAAACTCTTTTTTCTCACGAACTGGTTTCGAACCACTAGTGTCTTCTCCACTATCCTCCGGCCTTAGAACGGGATTGTGGAATCCGGTGAGTGACTAAACTTGAGAGGGATTTTGTATATGTGAAGAGAGTGTTTGTGAGAGGTTTTTCTCAAGGTTTTTTTCACCAAGAAGAAGAAGATCTTCCATTTACCATGATCACTCTATTTAAAGAGTCATGTTTGCATGTTCATGCAAA
>NC_036647.1:9353574-9359148 GCF_002806865.2 Cucurbita pepo subsp. pepo | reverse complement strand
GTTCAATAATCTGTTATCAGAGCGAGGTTAGTGTAGGTTGTCTGATCTCTTGAAATTCTTAATATGCTCTAGGGTTGCAGCTCTGTCTTAACTTCCACATCAGAAACGATTTCTTGAGATTATTAGTGAGTGAGTTTATTTTGTGACTTTGCATTCCTGAGGTATTGCCTGAGGTATTGCAAACACGATGAGCGATTTCCAAATCGTTGGCGGAATCAAGAAACAACTAGCTTGATTGGATGAATGGTTTGATGCATGGACAACGTATGTGTTGTTGCCTACNTGTTGTGGCCCTGCACGTGTTGTGCCATGGGGGGAACTATCCTTTTCACATATCACAACATGGACTTAGACAGTTTTTTATTCCGGGCAAGATTGGATGTGTAATACTTCTCTGCGCATGACCCATGTATGTGAGCATGGACCCACCCGGTGGGCTCGCACACCCCCTGGATCTGGCTCGACAGACTAGCACTCGCTAACGAGCTCATGTTGAACACCACAGTGAGAAAGGGTCTGCATAACATCATGACGCACATAAATATCGAAAATCATAAGTCGTAATGTAAGTATCCCGATGCACGACACACTAATATGTATGAGTTCCTCATAGCATAATCTACCTCGTATACACATGACACACTAAAGGTTGAGAGATTTTTGGAATAAATTGTCTGACGTCTATTATAAATACCCCTCCATCCTACCTAAGTTTTCATCCCAAGAAATATAAAGTAGTAGTATTCTATAAGATGTCTTGTAATCTCTTCTCGATTTGTGTTAATAAAGAGTGCGAGTGTTCTCACAGAGAACTGTGTTCAATAATCTGTTATCAGAGCGAGGTTAGTGTAGGTTGTCTGATCTCTTGAAATTCTTAATATGCTCTAGGGTTGCAGCTCTGTCTTAACTTCCACATCAGAAACGATTTCTTGAGATTATTAGTGAGTGAGTTTATTTTGTATCGTGAGCAGTCTGTGACTTTACAAGTCTAGTGTTGAAAAAGATTGTTTAGTATTCCTGAGGTATTGCCATCACGATGAGCGATTTCCAAATCGTTGGCGGAATCAAGAAACTCAACAGCAACAACTAAAACACGTGGGCAACATGCATGATGTCCTATTTACAAGGACATGTGATCTATGGGAGATCGTTGGTAGAAATGAAACTACGCTGCCAAAGGAGGATCCTAACGGTGCCTTGCATAAATGGAGAATCAAAGCAGGCAGAGCAATGTTTTCCTTGAAGACAACAATCGAAGAAGAGATGTTAGAGAATATTTGGGATTACAAGACGCCGAAAGAAGCATGTAACACATTCGTGATGTTGTTCGCACAGAAGAACAATATGAGGCTACAACTGCTGGAGAACGAGCTATTATCAATTTCACAACATGACATGAAGATTGTTCAGTATTTCCACAAAGTCAACTCGATCTGCCGAAAGATTACTGAACTAGACCCAAAGTCTGCAATTGGAGAAGATCGAATGAAGAGGATCATTATCCGTGGATTGCGGTTAGAATATAGATGCTTCATTATTGCTGTTCCAGGATGATCCACTCAACCATCGCTTGTAAAGTTTGAAAATTTGTTAGCCAGCTCATGACTAAACAAATGGGAGACATCACATTGAAGGGTGAAGAAGAAGCACTCTACATAAGTGAAAGTCAAAACAATATAAGTCGTCGACTAAAACACAGATACAAAAACAGTGACAAAAGAAGAAGTCATCAAGGAACTGCACAATCTAAGAGAGCTCAGAAGAATGACAACAATAGTTCGAAAGAGATTTGAAGGTATTTTTTACAATTGCGGGAACTAGGGCCACATGTTCAGAGATTGTTAGTCCAAGAAAAAATCTGTCGAAAGTAATGTGGCATCCTCCAACATGGAGATGGAGAAGGAATTTGATGTAGAGGTACTATATGTCCTACAGTGCATAAGAGTGCAACTCTAGGTCTATAGTGAAGTGATCTATAGTTAATGAATGGAAATTGATTAATTAAATAGTTTAATTAATTAATTTTGTATCATTGGAGCGTATTATCTGAAGGTCCACAAGGTCCTCTTGCTAGCTCATAGTAATGCTAAAAGGTTCAATTTATTTGAAAGAAAATTGGAAGGATTCAAATTCATATTTAATATAACATATATATTAAATTTAAAAGAGAAAATAAATTTAATTTGAAATGTCAAATTAATATTAGATATATTAGATATATTAAATAAATAGAGAAAATAAATTTAATTGAAAGGGTTCAAATTAATATTTAATATGTTAGATATGTTAAATATAAATGGAGAAAAATATATTAATTCGAAAGGTCAAATTAGTATTTAATATATTAGATATATTAAAGGAAAAACATATTTACTGTATTTGATACAATTAAATATTAAATCTGTATTTTGATATATTAAATAAAAATATATTTAAAATTTGAATGAGATTCAAATTAATTAAATATATATTAGGATATATCATAATATCTAAATATGATTTGTATAGGGTATTATATCCATATATATATAAAAAGGCAAATATATTATTTGGCAAATATTCTCCAAGAGAACATATAAATAGGACCCTCGGGTTGAGCCAAAGACACACAATCTCTCCCACTTTCTCTGGAGAATAAAACTACATCTCTAGAGAATTCTCGAAACCAATTTGTTTATGATCGTTGGTGACGATGGGAGATCATATTGATTATGAGAATGACTAGATCGTTGATTCAGGATGCTCAAACCATATGACTAGCGATCAGAAAAAATTGCAAGACAAGAAAGAGTACAAAGAAAGTCGTAAGGAAAGCACAACAAATAACACACAGTCGTCAATTGCTCAAATCGGAAATACGACAATCATGCCGGTAATAAATCTAATACAGTGTTACATAGTGTTTATCATGTACCTGGTATAAAGAGAAACCTATTGTCAGTGTCACAACTAACAACATCAGGAAACTACGTCTTGTTTGGGCCAGAAGATGTGAAAGTCTATAAAGATGTTAAGATAATAGAAAAGCTGACAATAGAAGGGTGAAGAGTGGAGTCCGTTTACGTCCTATCTGCAGAGTCTGCCTATGTTGACAACACCCGGAAGAATGAGACAATAGATCTATGACATGAAAGATTGGAACATGTTGGCTACCACAAGTTGAAGCTGATTATGGAGAAATTCATGCTCAAAGGTCTAGCTCAACTTGAAGTCAAAACAGACGTTGTTTGTGCTGGATGTGAATATGGTAAAACTCATCAATTACCCTACAAAGAGCCAAAATTCAAAGCAAAGAAACCATTAGAGTTAATACACTCTGATTAGTTCGGTCTAGTCAAACAAGCATCGATCAGTGGAATGCAGTATATGGTGACGTTCATTGACGACTATTCAAGATATCTTGGAATGTTACCAAAAGGTGTACCAGTTCCTCCATCTGGGCTGAGTCAAAGGACGTCAGACTATCCACCTCCTCCACCGCGCGAATCATCACACATTTTAAACAAACAATCTAAGATCAATTTTTTAATGTTACCAAACGGTGTACTCATTCCTCCGTCTGGGCCGTGTTAAAGGACGTTAGACTATCCACCTCCTCCACCGCAAGTTCGTTGGATTAAAATCAACTTTGGAATGTTACCGAAAGGTGTACCCATTCCTCCGTCTGGGCCGAGCCGAAGAACATCCGACTATCCTCCTCCTGCACCACATACTCCTTCCATTACACTAGGGATATAATCTAAGTATTATTTTGGGATGCATCCTAAAACACTTATAACACCATCTATGCTAGGTTGTTGAATGACACCAATATGACTAACTCATCCACCCAAATTTTCATCCCAATTTTAATTCAAGTGTTAGGTTATATAAGTGGCCTTCATTGAATGTACCTATGCTTATAATACATATTCAATAAAAAAAAAATAATGGGGAAGGATGGTAGGAGCTAATTATATATTTATTTTTTAGGAAGGATGGTAGCAGTCTGTGACTCTTAAGTCTTGTGTCGAAAGAGCTTGTTTGGTATTAGTAAGATATTGCCAACACAATGGGCGATTTCCAAATTGTTAGAGGAATCAAGAAACTCAACAACAACTACAACACGTGGGCAACATTCATGATTTATTTAAGGTCGTTGACGGGAGTGAAACTACGCCGCCACAAGAGGATCCTAACGGCGCCTTGCGCAAATGGAGAATCAAACCAGGCAAAGCAATGTTTTCCTTGAAAACTACAATCGAAGGGACATGTTAGAGCATATTTAGGATGAGAACGAGCTATTATCAATTTCACAACGTGACATGGCGATTGCTCAGTATTTCCACAAAGTCAAGTCGATCTACCGAGAGATTACTAAACTAAACCCAAAGTCTGCAATTAGAGAAGATTGAATGAAGAGGATCATTATCCTCGGATTACGACTAGAATATAGAAGCTTCATTATTGTTGTACAAGGATGACCCACTCAGCCATCAGTAGAGTTTGAAGATGTGTTAGGCAGCCAAAAAGACAGGGCTAAACAAATGGGAGACATCACATTGAAGGGTGAAGAAGAAGCACTCTACACATGTGAAAGTCAAAGTAATAATAAACCGTCTACCAAATGTGGATAAAAAAATGGTGACAAAAGAAAAAGTCATTAAGGAACTGCACAACCTGAGAGAGCTCTGAAGAATGACCAGAGTTCTCAAGGAAAGGGATTTGAAGGTATTTGTTACAATTGCGGGAAGAAGGGCCACATGTTCAGAGATTGTTGATCCAAAACAAAATTTGTGGAAAGTAATGTGGCATCCTCCAACCTGGGATAGAGGAGGAATTTAATGCAGAGGTACTATATGCTATAGAAGAAGACGAGCTAGCACTCATGGCGACGATGAGAGACCATATTGATTATGAGAATGACTGGATGCTTAAACTGTTAGGATCGCACAACAACGCACACGCTTGATCTAAATGAACACAAAGAACAGGGTAGAGAAAAGTGCAAGGAGAACTCTAGCTAAAAGAATTTTTTTATTGATGACTTCACGTATGTACAGTAAGAGAGAATTACAGAGAATAGAAAGTACTTTTCAAAGCTCTACCGGACGGAATATATATATAGTTCAGTTTACTATATATAGCTTTACCAGATTTAACCATCTACTATATATAGCTTTACCCGATTTAACCATCTACTATATATAGCTATTTACCATATATAGCTTTACCAAATATAGCTTTACCGGATATAACCGTTGACCAAGCTATAAATAAGCCGCAGGCTCCATAACCTAACAATTCTCCCACTTGGAGACTGATCAAGTCAACCAAGAATTTCATTCTCAAACGACCATGAGCATCGTCATGGTCTTCATGGCACCATATCAATTGAGGCTTTGCACAACCTCAATATTCCAACATCAACACATTTTGTCAACATGTTTGCTGGATTCTTTGCACCCTCTATCTTCTCCAAACACATCACCATCTTTCACTAACCTGCAAGTGAAATGGTATCGTCTTCTGTGTTTTCTCTTTAAATGATAGACCGGGTTCCTTCGCCAACTGTATGACACTCTGACTATTTCT